>NC_056727.1:495840843-495925843 GCF_019279795.1 Protopterus annectens
TGCATATACACTGAATTTGGGGATAGATTTGGACACTCATACCACTGAGAGAAGGGTGAGGACAACAATACTGTGTTGTTAAGCCAATTAGAACAGATGACATGTGTCCAGTGGACACGTGCAAAATGAACAGCTATGTATGCGGCGAGATTTTTTTTGGGAACAGATTGCCCTTTTTTATTTTTTTTAGGTGAGAGTGGGATGTTGGGGAGGGATAGTAGGTATATTTGGGGAGATATGTTGGGTAGGTTAACAGACAAGACAAACAAGATGCATTAAGGGGCCCCCTAGTGGAAACAGTGGGACTGAGGTCCCCACCCATGGGCAGTCACCACTGCACCTTCACAGCCCCAAAGGTGGCTGTGCTGGGGGCTGAGTAGGAAAGCCAGGCCGCCCCTCTAGTCATGACACACGGTCCTCAAGCTGGCGTAGCAGATTTCCAACCTCCCTGCAGAGCTCGCTACGCATCATGACTCAGACCTGGGGATGGGTGACAGGTTCCTGTCTGCTCTCCTGAGGCAGTTTCACCTGAAGGTCGTGCAGGACCAACAAACAAGGAGGTTCCAGGTTGGGCCCCAGACGTGCTGGTGCCCAGTGCCATGGCCAGCTGAGGTGGGACAGGTTGGTCCACCGGGACCCGCATTCCCATACGTGCTAGGGTGTTTTAAGTTTTATCAACATATGTGGGTTAATAATAGTCAACACATTCCAAGATTAGGTATAACAGCATGAATAGATATTCCCATTAACCCAAACACCAAATATGGAACAGTTGCATAGCAAATAGCAAACAGAACACATGCATATATGGGACCACAGTGATAATTACAACAGCATGCGGGTACATTGATGGCAGCATGCCACCAATGTGGGCATATTTCAACATAGCACATGCATAGAAACAGATTTAAATAATTATCGAACAATAGGACATATGTCCCAACATTAGAGTTAAGTCAGCACATACCAATTGAGTTGTGTATTTAGTTTATTGTTGCAGATATGGTGGTGGGGGGGAGATGTCAATTAAAAACTAGTATATTCCTGTAGTTCACATTACTTTCCTAGTCAGTGCTGTTATCTGTACCTTACAAGTATTAGTACACTACCCTATTGCCTTAGTTTGGACAGTGGTATGGCTAACGACAACTATGTACATGAACTGGTTTTACCTGCAGTATACACCTCTTACCTGGTATACCTGTGGAAGTATTGTTTGTTAACACTAACTAACCATTTCTACAAATACTTCCATATTCCAGGTTGATGTTATGCACATACCTGTCCATCTCTTTTTGCACATACTCTGGGTATGTCTTCACCACATGCAGATGAACCGGGACATATTCCCACTATTGCCCTTTTAAAACTTTAGTGACTTGTACAATGACAGGTTTGTTTTATTTGACATTTTCCAGATATGTACAGGTCTGACAGTCAGTTATATGACATGACATGATGCCTACATGTCAGAAAGTGGCACACTGATATGGCAGGGGGCAGGGTAACAGCCAGCAGATATGGACCAAATAACTGGACATTCTGGACATTTCTGTACACTTGTGGGGAATGATTCTGCATACAGATTACTATCACTCCCAGGATTCGAACCATGGCTGTATCTGCTAAAATTAAGACACTGTCCATCACAGTTGAATGCGCTATATAGGTATTGCTGTGTATCTCTTGTCTAATTTCTGTCTATAATTCTCCTGTGGTTTTACATTCTGACCTTGTAATTACAACACTCTTATACATGATTTCCTAGACAGTTGTATTATGCAGTACAGTGTGGGTGACAGTGATGAGTAACACCTTATTATTCTGAGCAACTGCAACACTAAGAATGCCATACAATACTAGAGTAAACAGTACCAGTACAGGATATCAATCTTTTATTTATAGGCACAGTGTTCGTATCTGACAGACCTCTGGCAGCAATGTTTGTTAGCACTACTTGCATGTTGCCACACAAATTGCCAGTTTCTACATTAGTATTATGCACATATGTCTCCCTCTGTTACTGTACACACTCTGGTCACAACTTGACAACATGGGGTGAGATGGGACATACTTAGCTACTTACTCTCATAACATTTTGGTGTGTTGCTAGAGTGACAGATTTGTTGCTATAGATGTCTGACAATCAGTTGTATGTCTTATTTTCTGCCTAAATGTCTGGGATCATCCCACTGGTTTGCCAGGGGGAGAGGGTGACAGGCAACAGCTATGGGCCAATTTACTGGACATTCTGGACATTTCTGTACACTTGTGGGGTATGATTCTGCATACAGCCTACTACCACTCCCAGAATTCGAACCATGGCTGTGTATGCAAAAACTACAACAGTTCCCGTTGCAGTTGAGTGTGTTATTTGGATTTTGTTGTTTGTCTTTTCAGTGTTTTCTAAGTCTCTCTCAGTTGTACTATTTGACCTCTTGGGATTACAACAGTCATATACAGACATTCCTACACAATTTATTTATGTAGCACAGTGTGGGTAACAGTGCTTACTACAACAGTACTATTAAGTGATTGCAACTGTACATTACCATATGATACCAGAGTGAACACATGCAGTCCAGCAGTTAGACCTTAATTGTCAGACTATTATGCTTTTATTTACATACAACCTATATGAGACTCTTCCTGCCCTGTTCTCTGATGTATGCAGTACATGCCTTAAACAATACAGGTTTTATACAGGCAATTAACTTACTACTACTTTTAGATTTATTTCCCATGATAATACATGCAAGAGTATTACTAACCTGCCTCACATTGCAACCACTCCAATCTACATCCATGGGCCTCCTGGTTCATAGCCCACTCACTTGCCATTGTGAAAGACGTAAGAGGAATACTTAGCCATACCTATCCATAATATACATGAGCTGGCAATTATTAAACAGGTAGTGGACTGATACTTATACATGGCTGGGAATTCCCCTGTCCTCCTAGCCTATTGGATCCACTGATCCCAGAGATCCCCTTTTCGCCGCTTCAAGTCGGCATAGTGATGCCTGACCCACTTACCAGTTCGGGGTATGCCAGTGGCACTGGTGAGGTCGCGAGCAAGATGGTCCCAGGCTTCCGCTTTGTATTGGGAACCCTGGTACTGGCCCTGCAGCAGTCTCATGTCATGGCCTTTCACAAGGAGTCCTGCCATGAATCTGGACTCCTGGATGCCCCAGCACTGCACTCAAAAGCACACACCCTCTCCCATTCTAGACATTGTGCCTACAAGGGAAAGCTACAACCAGTTATGAGATGTATTCCCACCTGTTGGATTTAAACAGGGCCGGTTTCCCACACTTTGCCATGATTGGATGGTTTTGAAAAGGCTAAGCTACAGACAAACCTGCTTACCTAAGGTTGGCATTGGTTAAAGGGGTATACCAATGGGCAGATTGAGTTAGCTGGCCTACACATTGCTTACACCTACTAAGCTAGGCTGTGCAATGCTTAGAATTGCTTAATATTTAAAATGCATTATATTTGCATTGTGGCATTGATTTATTATTCATTACATGTTATATATGTGTTTGGTATCCATGTTTCATGTGTACGTACACTGTATGAGGTCCTTGTATTTATTAGGGTATTTCAACACTTTATTACACTGACACCTCACATCTGGGCTTAATGCAGTACTCCAGTTCACATATTTATGTCCTGTAGTTGATTATACAATATAAAACTGCATATAGATTCCTTTCACATGTTCAGTTTGTATTTCCTATGGTGAGGATCTGTTTGGTGATACCTCAATCTTATGTTTTGCTGTGATGGCTTAGTGGTTAACTACTATGACTGTAGTGTACAGGGTCCTCACTTCAAGACCTGCAAAGGCTGTTTATTTTGTTTCTGACCAGAACAGCGGCTGATGCATACAGAGTGCTTAAGGCATTTTTAAGAAATTGCAAGTGGGTTTGCGTGCATTTGCACGAAGGTAAGCAATGCTAACCTCAAGTTAAATAGGCTTAAAGAGAGTTAGCTTCAATATTGCTTGACCTATGTGCGCATTGCTTACTTCCATGCAAACAGGCTTAAACCTGCATACTACTGCTTAAATATGCTTACTCCCGCTTACTACTGCGTAACTATGCTTACTCTTACTTACTAGTGCTTACACCTGCTTACCACCGCACTAATTTAGACAGTAATGTCTAATGGTTCTTGGGCAGGTGGTGGATTTGGCACCTGTATGGATTTATCATTCATTACACATTTTACCTTCCATTTGTATTCCTGATTCCTGTGTGCATATACTGTATGGGGCACTTGTGATTATCTGTGGACTTTGCAACATTATGACAATGACACCTCACATCTGCATTTAATGCAGTACTCCAGTTCACAAATATATGTTATGTCGTAGGTTATGCAACAAAATAAATTGATCATACAGTGATTTAACATGGAAAATGGATTGTGTTGGAGTGGGACTCGAACCGGGAATGACTGCTCATAAGGCAAATGTTCTGCCCACTACACTATTGCTGTACTGCTTCATTTGTATATATCTTGCTTTTTATCCTCTTGTGCCATTTAAGCTGCATTAACTGTAGCTAAGAGATGGGCAAACCCATGCATCTACGGTTAAATTTGATCTGTTTCATAAAAAAAAAAAAAAAAATCTTCATATTTAAATGTTGTAACTGTTATTCTTGTACACTTGTGGGGATGTTGCTGGGGGTATGCAAACACCTATGAGCGGTCACACTCATTCTTACTCCTACACTGCTGTTCTTGCTTGCAGGGGATTGTATATTCTGAGAGCTCTGTTCTCAGACATGCCCCCTGCACTCGTACACGTTCCGTGTCCGTTTAGGAGCTTGGGCAGCGCGCCTTCATTACTATGCATGGTTCTCTGCCATCTTGCTCCTAAATGGCCACTTCCGTGCAGAACTAAGCTAGTCCTGCATGGAAGGATAGTGAATCCAGGGGAATGTCATTATATAATAGCAATAACCGACTCCATGGTTGCGGTATATTGAAATTTACCCATGGTTGGCTTTATTTAATCACTCGGGCTTTGCTATCATGATTAAACCACACCAACCATGGGTAAATCTTCAATATACCACACCAACATTGTCAGTTATTGCTATATTATTTAAACAGTGAGTCTTTGTAAATTCTCATTCTGATGAAATCTAGATGATAAGTGGACAAAGACACTAAACATTATCGAACAGGATACCCTGTATAACTGAAATCTTGAAGCAGTGGAATTTTGTATGCTAAATGTTATTATACCTGATTCCTTTTTTTATTCTTCTTTTCTTTGTCTTACTTTTAAGTTAAGTATTTAAAGATTTATAAAAATGAGCAGCCTTTTATATAGGCTTATTTCATTACTATCCATAGTTTGACAAAAAAAATTGTTTCACAATTCATTAGCAAATGGTGCATAATGTTAGAGGTAGCAGAAATATTTGTAACTCACAGAAGTATTATATAGGAAAGGAAAGAGGACTTTTAAGGGTCAAGGCCTACCCAACATCTCTTTTCTGTCAAATGATTGTCAATATGGGTCTATATTATATATCTGAAGTTTCAAAACTTCAATACTCATATAATCGACACTATATGAGCAAAGTTTGAAAACTTTGAATATATAATAAAAACAACCTACCTGAATGCTCTGAGCAGGGGGGAAAGCCCCCCTGCATCCCCCACACGGGGGGCTGCAACCTCCACACCCCCACTACTTAAATATGCCAACTCCAAGATTGCACTATAGTGAAGTAAAGGGAAATATTCATATGGCGATCTCACTTCATTGTAGTGCGATCTTGGAGTTGGTATATTTAAATAGCGGGGAGTGTGGCGGGTGCAGGGGGGGCTTGCCCCCTGATTAAAGCATTCAGGTAGGCTGTTTTTGTTTTTATTTATTTTTTATTATATATTCAAAGTTTTAAAACGTCTCTCATATAGTGTTGATTATATGAGCGGCAAAGTTTTGAAACTTCGAATATATAATATAGACCCGTCTATAATTCCTCCAGGTTATGTGCACTGAAATTTGGTCTAATGCTTAATAGGACAAAAAGTTTAGTTCATGGGATTTCAAAATGAAAATCAATTAAAAAAGGTAACTTGTATATGCAATACATTTTCAAAGACAAAGCCAGATGCACCCAACACTGTCCATCTGGAGAAATGCAAATGTCACATTTTTACACAATTCATTTTACCAGATGCTGAGTTTAGCAACTCTTTTCCACCCTTCCAACTTAAATGACTCCTTTCTCAGTTGATTCATATTAGTTCTACATCAAAAAGATGATTGTTATGCCTGATACCTATCTAGGATTATTACTTTTCCTCTTAAACACGTACAAATTAATCTCCAATCAAGTGGAAAAGAATGACACAAATTAGATTACAGCTTCAGACACCTTCTATGCTTTTGTTACTATTTCAAAAGAAAAATAAATATTTTTTCTTGTTTCTTCTTGTCTACTCACTGTTTCAGCACTGTCAGCTTAAATAAAATTATGGGAGATGTCTGTTAGTGTTTTAAATAAGCACAAAATAGTCTGAAAACAAAACCAGACAAAATATTCAGAAGGTAAATTGCTTGTGCTGTGGTTTCAATAATGCAGTAAAATCATAAGTAATTTTCACACTGTGTTCCATATACAATGCACAGCAGATAAATATGATTATCTGGGAAGAGGCTTTCCTGTTGCTGCAATTAGCACATGCTGTACAGTAAGTAATTAGTGTATATAATTGTCTGCATACTCATTTTTATTGTGAGGTGAAGCGCATATAACAAATGGACACCTTTTATTTTAATAATGTCTTCCCGTGACATTGTAATAAATTATTGCCTTTACAAGAAAATTACAAAAAAGTCATTTGCACATTAACAGACAAAATAGCGTACCTCCTGCATGAAAAACATTGGCACTTTTCATAGGTGGGGACTTATTCTTAATTTTTTGGGGAATTGCACTTTAATTTACTACAGGAATGTGATTGATTCATAAACAGAGGGCTCATAATAATGTATATGTGTGTGTGTGTGTGTGTGTGTGTGTGTGTGTGTGTATATATATATATATATATATATATATATATATATATATATATATATATACATATTTTTTTCCAAAGCTTTTACTACCTTGTAAAGATTTTACTCTTCTGTACATGTCAACGTAACATTGAAACAAAAAATGTCAAGTCAATATGATTGAGTTTTTGAAAACTCGAACTTCAAAAAAAAAACCAAAATTCAACTTTTTTCTATGTTTTTGTGGGGTGGGGGCAAGGCCCCTGTACCCCATACCCCCTGCATATTATATACCAACTCCGAGACTGCACCACAGTGGGGGAAAACAATAAATTCCTCAAATCCACACTTTAATGCAATCTCCATTCAAAACCTTTGAGTTTTCGGAAACTTGATCATATCGTCTTAGCAATTATGAATTAGGTGTTTCTGAAAGCGTGAGCTTTTGATAGGGACCCGCACATACATACATATAGATATGTATATAAATATGTTTATACATGTGTGTGTGTGTGTGTGTATATATATATATATATATATATATATATATATATATATATATATATATATATATATATATATATATATATATATAAAGTGCACCTGCTTGTTTGATGACATCTGTTTAATCAACCACATTTGGTTGATATACGCAGATGGTCAATGGGTGTGTGAGATAAGCAGTCCCTGGGTAGGGGAATATTCCCTTTCCTCAGAGAATGGGAAATTTTGTAGTTAGTAATATAGAATTAGTGTGGGGGGAGACAAGCTCCCCTGTCAAAAACAATGTTATTTTTTGCATGTGCCGAGGTTCTTTCTTGGTGCAGGCATTTTAAAGAGTCAGTGTTCAGTTTCTTAACTTTTTGCTTTTGACATTACAAAGGTGGATGTATAGACTACTTGATCTGAGTGAGTAGATCCATATATGTGTATATATATATATATATATATATATATATATATATATATATATATATATATATATATATATGGAGAGAGAGAGAAATACACTTATTGAGAGTGCATGTACTTGAAGGACAACTTACTTAAAAATTCCTTCTAGCATCATTTGTGAAAACACAATCAAATTATAGTACATTGCACACCTATGTACTAATACTAAACATACACATCCACTGTAAAACCCAAACAATAAGCACTAATTCCTAAAATAACAAAAGGGCTAAAATGAAACTGGGTGCATCACAAGCATTCAGAAGCTATTTAGCTGAAACACTGGTATGCCCTTAAAGGATCATTTGCATACATTCCATGGGCATCCACTGCAGGAGGTTTAAGGTAGCACAGTGAAAAATCTAGCATGACTGGGTTTTTCTAGCAGTTTTTACTGAATGGCTTTCTATATGTCCATTGTACCCTTTGATTTGGATGTTAGTTTGGATGTTCTGCATGCACCGTAATGTTTATGGACATCAGGCATGATTTTAAGCTCTGTGTTTCTAAAGTAAAGCCCGACAATCCGCTTATGCTATACTGATGAAGTCAGAAAAAGACTGAAACATGTCATGTCTACAGCTAATGGGGTGTGGCTTTATTTGCCTGAATGTACACAAGCAGACCTAAAAGAAAAAAGTGATGGCCTTTCAGAAAGCATACAGCTGAAATACTGGTCTGTCCTTCAGGATCAGTTCAGCTGGCTGATGAATGAACTTGTTAAAATTCATATGGTCGAAACCATAAGATCAACACTTCAAATCGTCGATTAACGGAAACAAGCCAAACAAAAACAACAGCAAACAAGATGAAGCAATGGTTTGGCAGGGGGACAAGCCCCCCCTGCACCCAACACCCACTGCTAATTATATATACCAACTCTGAGATTGCTCTACAGTGGGGAAAACGGCACATTCCCCAATCCCCACTGTACCACGAACTCAGTCAAAATGATTGATGAATTAAATTGGCAGTCATAGGGTATGAACCATATGGGTTTCGACAGTTTACTTTGTCAATCACATGAAGTAAACCTGTCCTTGAGGGGTCTTTTGCATATATCTCATTGGCCTCCACTACAGGTGTTTTAAGGTATTACACAGTGAAGACTTTTGCCTAGTATTGGGTTTCTTGCAGTCTATATCTATATATATATCTGTATCTATATCTATATCTATATCTATATCTATATCTATATCTATATCTATATCTATATCAATGCTCCAAATAAAAAAAAGCTGAACAAGTCACCACAAAAGAATTATAAATCTTTTAATAAGAACATCAGGTGCTTTTGTTTGCTCTTTTACCAGACTACATCAGATCATAAATTTTCAAATTCAGCACCAGAATAAATATAAAACACGATGAACCACATGACTGTTAAAATCAAATTTGTAAAGGTATATTACACTAAATATTTAATGACCATAATATTGTATAGTATGCCATCCAAATATAATAAATCTAAAAACAGATAAAGACACAATCTGTTAGAAAACTGTAAACTTGTTTTTTTTGTGTGTTGAAACATGGTTTTGTTAGTTTTCATTTTGGATCTCTCTCTCTATGTATATTTATATATAGGGTCTATATTAGAACATCGAAGTTTCAAACTATTCAGCGAAAGCTAAAAACATCAGACATACAGAACAGTGAATTTTTTTCCTAGGGAAAAAAATTGTTTTCCAAAACACATACACACAACACAAGCACACCAAACAAATAGCAATCCACACACATACACCTAAAATCTTACACCTAACCCTACACTAAACTATGCACACACCACTAACTATCCACTTACCTTAACCCAAACCCTAACCCTAAGGTCCGTCACTATCGCACACTCACCTCATCCGTGCCCTAACCCTAACTCACCTACCCCGCCCTAACCCTCACGTCCACACAATCGCACACTTACCTGACCCACGCCCTAACCCTAGCTCATCTAACCCACCCTACCCTCACGTCCACACAATCGCACACATACCTAACTCGCGCCCTAACCCTAACTCACCTAACCCGCTCTAACCCTCACCTCCACACAATCGCACACATACCTAACCTGCACCCTAACCCCTAACTAACCTAACCCGTACTCAATCGCACACTTACCTGAACCCGACCCATAACTTTCCACCACAGCGCTGAAAATACCAAAGCAGCAGCAAAGGACAACCAAATTCTTTCCCTAGGAAAAAATTTGTTTTTCTGTTGCTTCGATATTTTCAGCTTTCGCTGAATAGGGGTCGATATTAGAACATTCAAAGTTTTGAAACTTTGATGTTCTAATATATATATATATATATATATATATATATATATATATATATATATATATATATTTGTTTGTGTCTTTCGGCTTTTCCCGGTTAGGGGTCGCCAGAACGGAACTCCAGTCCACTAATGATTGGCAGTAGATTTTTATGTACTGAGTTGCCAGCTCTGATGCTCAACCTTCAGCGAAGGTACGCCCATTCACACATCTCCACACAGAAGACGTTCTAGCTGAGAATCGAACCGAACACCACCACCGCATATATATATATATAGAGAGAGAGAGAGAGAGAGAGAGAGAGAGATACAGATATATATGGACGTACTTCAGAAGACTGAAAAACCAAAAGACTGAATCCCAAAAGAAAATTTAAAATACTGAGTGATGGAATTTGTCACTTCTCCATTGTTGTGCAATACTGGAGTTGGTATATATAATTAGCAGGGGATGTGGGGGTGCAGTCCCCACATGAAGGGTGCCTGGGGGCTTGTCCCCCTGCATTAAAAATGTGCTCAGTATTTTGAATTTTCAGTCTTTTGGGATTCAGTCTTTTGGTTTGTCAGTCTTCTGAAGTAGACCCATATCTACATATCTATATAGATATGTGTGTGTGTGTGTGTGTGTGTGTGTGTGTGTGTGTGTGTGTGTGTGTGTGTGTGTGTGTATGTGTGTATTTTTTTAGTGACACCAGTGAGGTGTAAGATTGGGCGGCCACGGTGGTGCAGCGGTTAGCGTTGCCGCCTCACAGCAAGAGGTTCTCCAGTTCGATCCTCAGCTGGGATGCCTTCTGTGTGGAGTCTGCATGTCCTCCCTGTGGTCATGTCGGTTTCCTCTGGGTGCTCCAGTTTCCTCCCAAAGACATGCTGTAAGTGGATTGGACACTCTAAATTGGCCCTAGGTGTGTGCCTTCTGTGGAAGGTTGGGCACCAGGCTGGCAACTCAACACTGTAAAACTTCACTGTCAATCATGAGTGGACAGGTGATCTGCTGTGGTGACCCCTAACTGGGAAAAAGCCGAAAGAAGAAGTGAGGTGTAAAATTCTTCATTCTTGCTTTGTCCTCCTGATCTCCGTACTTGTTCTTCATCCGGCAGTTCAAGTTTTGTCTTGAAACCTGCCATCTTTTTATTCAGCATTTTATTTTCTTTCTTTCCTCAGCCCCACAATAGCCTCAGTGTTCTGACAGCAACTCATCCACTTCTGATTTTCTGTGAGACAGTTCTGAACGAAATCAGATTTGCCCCTTCATCTCCTTTTGTTCCATTGAAACTGGATTTTCAGCTATGAATGGAGTACTTTTAGATGGCCTGCTTCATCTTGTTTGACCTTATTGATATGAGCCAATAATAAATCTATGGACCCTCACAAAACGTCAGTACTACAGTAGCCACTTGACTATAACTGCAAGTTAACAGCAGTGAAAATAACTTCAAAATAACTTGATCACAGTACCATGCAGGAAGTCCCTGAATATGTGTATTTATTTTGAGTATACCTCTGCCTTAGATGTTATTTAAATGCTCTGCTTTATGACAGGTATGCTACACTTACATTACCTTTCAACAAAGCAGTTATCACTGATATATGGGTGTGCAGAATTGTAACTGCAACTGCTGCAAATGCTGATGGCATAGGCTGATGTCAGGGGTTTATAATCATCAAGTGACAGATTACCATTGTAAATGACAGCAGAATCATACAGCTGCTATTATACAAAGGAAGGGGAGGAGCAACACATATCTGCTAACACAAACAACAAAGTAGAAAATGCATTCCCTGCTTTTTCAGAATGCTGAGTCACTTTTGCTTAATTCTTTTAGTATATGAAGGAGGTCCCTGAGCAAACAATACATAGATTAACTGTTAAAACTCAAAACTGTGACTTGTTATTGCTGATAACATAATGCACATATGCATTAGGGACTATCAGCTCACCTCTTCATTTCTTGTTTTGCAACAAACAATGAACTCATTATATGAGTCACTTAAGGCCAAGAACCTGTAAGATTACTCCCTCAAGGCTAAGGTAAGCACTTGTTAGTGCCAAATGTTTAGTTGCAGGCTACATAGCAATAACATGGAAATTATAGTAGCCATTGTTTCTGATTCCAGCTAAATTTTGTTTTTAGCCCAGAAAGAGATTTTGTACTTAAAGTGTAAAATACCTTTTTCACCTTCTGACTGGTACAACATGTAAGCAAGATTTATGGTGGTAAATTGTTTGGATTTATGGCCTCACTGTGGCTTGGATTTGTATCAAGAGTACTGGAAAGCAACATTAGGGGGTCCAGGGAAGAAAATACTGTGGGAAGAAATAGCCAGGGAATTGTTATGGCTAGGCTTGTATAGGCCCTAGGGCCGATAGCCTAGTACCGACCTATGAACCTATTAAATGACACTCTGGGTTGTCAGGCCAAAAACAAATTGTTTGATACATGAAAACTGAAGTAACTCATATAAGGAATTCTGATTCACAACTTGTACAAGGAGTCTTGATGGGCATCTGCATTGTGAATTTGGGCTTAAATTACAAGGATAAATACAGGGTGTTTTTTTTTATTTTAGGCCAAAGAATTTCCACACATTTTCATGAACTTCTTTTTAAGAAAAAACATCAATGACATTTTGTTGAAATACCTATAAAGTTCATTTTGCAAATATAATACCACATGCCCAACAATCCCTTAATATGCAAAAAAAAATCTTTAATTTGAACTTTGGCATTTCCGTGTTCCTGACATAGTGTGACAAAATTACGGGATTGGGATACTGAGATAGAACATTAATAAATGATAAAATTAGAAATTTGTGTTTGGCAAACACAAACTCACCTCATTAATTGTAGTAATTATTAACATTATTAGTGCCTCAGACTAATTTCAGCAAAGTAGTTTACTGATAGTTTACCTATGTTCTGTCAAGACACACTTTCATTTCATGGTTTAATGAAAGATAAATACTGAAATCTGTAAATTGAAGATTATCAAAAAATACACACAAAATACTTTTATGGGGAGGAATGGCTCTCCACATGCTCCTAAATTGTTTATTCCAACTCCACAACTGTAACACAGTAAAGAAAAGTGAAAATAAAACTCTCAAAAGTGCACCTATGGCTTACGTTATTCAGCACATTGTGGTAAAATTTACTGTCAGATTAAATGTTTGAAAGCAAAAACACCAACTGAAAAATGATCAGTGAAGCATAGGTAAGCCATTCAATGCCATTCCATATGGAAAAAGTAAAGATAAAATGTCAGGTATTATAACAAAAGTTGCTCAATAAATGCAAAGCATTGTCCTTCTTGCCTATTACCTTCATTTGAAGTGGAGAAACCATACCTATCAACTGACCAGATTTTTGCAGAATGTCCAGATTTTTGCCTTATATTTTTGGTCTTTTTCTCATAAAATATGCGTTGTTTCATGGCAAATCAGTGGGATGATGTGAGGATTGAAGTTATTAAATAATGACATACATTTAAGTTTCAGATTTCATATCCTTCAGCAAAATGCATGCTAAGACAAATCCTGTTATTTTATCACCTTTCTAAGTTTGTAAGAGCAATATTTAAAATCCGTCCCTATTCTTGGACCTTTGTCCTCCCATTATGGCAGACTTTGTCCAGATTTCTTGTGCTAACAGGTTGAGAGGTATGGGAGAGACTGGCAGGCAGAGTAAATAAATATAATTGCTGGCAATGCTATGCTCTAGCAGAGAGCAGTCATTCAAAGACTGAAGCTTCTTAGTTTTTTCCATAAACAACACATGATTTTTGATAATTAGCTTGCCATTTACATTCACATCATCTCCTCACATACTTATAAACATTCCCAGTATGAGCTTAAGTGTGTTTTTAGGTTTATGCATTTGTCTATGTCAGCATAAAACCCCTTAGTGAAGTTGGATGCTGTGTCAGGTCCAACACTGCTGATATCACAGGTAAATTTCATCATATAATTTAGTATGGTTCACCCTTTTGAAATTCTTAAATGTGAACGCATTGGCTACAAGGGGCATGCTGGTCATGAGAGTAAGTGTCATGAGTTTATGGCCCAGCTTATCTGGAGAAGGAAATACTAGGGAAGAGGGACAAGTACTGGCAATATTTGTGAGGACCACCAAGAATATTATGGCCTCTAGTGCAGTCACTATTTGGTCCAGGGAATTCATATTTGTCAAATCTGAAAGCCTCTGTATCTACTCTGGGTTTGAAATATAGGTGTGTCAGTCTATGGTGGGATAATTTAAGTCAGCTAGGATTATGCAGTATTGGCTTGCAGACATTTCTTCTAAAACTTCCAGGAACTTAATGGATCATCTGAGGACATGGAAGGGGATACTGTAGCATGATATACATTGGAAGCTTGTCTTATCCATGGTAAACTGAAATTCTAGGAGCTTAGTTTGTGGATTTGTGGGTATCAGTCTAATGAAGATGTGGTCTTTGACAAAATATGGAGAAAGCATCACAGCTTCCATCAGACTTGAAGGTATGGTAGACAAAATATCCTGGGTTGGAGGGAGTGCTTTCTTTACATTTAAATGAAATCTGTGTACCTATGCATACACGGACATGTTGCATAGAAAAAGCACCTCACAGTCAGGCAATTTGTTACTGGGACTCTTTGCATTAAGAAGAGCCATCTTGAGGTCTTCTAATTTATGGTTAGATGGATTTGCTATGTTGGGATGTTCGTTAGATGGACTATGCCTTAAAAAGGCATTGTGTGAACAGCGATGGCTTTTGTCAGTATGTGGAAACCCTTGGAAGATAAATGCAGGCCATTGCTTGCAAAACAGCTAGGACTATTAATTATCAAATTCTAGACTGATACATATTGGATCCCCCTGGAATGACACCAGCTATTAAGCCAATTGCTGAAGCCAGTTATTTTCTCTTTATACCCACGTATCATTCTTGGTAAGTATCGTTCTTGTTGAAGGAAGGATTCTACTCAAGACCTGAGTCTTATCTGCATTTGTCACATGCATAGAAAGTTTTGACATGTCTCTGCATGTCATTCTGGGTTTTGCACCACAGGACATCCACTGCCACATGAACCACTACCATGTTAGACCATAAATCAGTCTTGTTTGATGTAACTACTGGAACTGACACCCTCATAGGAACAAAAATTACAATAAACATCACTGAAGCTAACTAAGAAGTGGTATAAAAAGCTTCATACCACCCACAATCACAGACACCACTGATCACTATGCAGAATTGTATGCGAATGCCCTGTACAAACACTTAAGATATTGCATAAACTCTGCTGTGCCTGACAGGATTCCCATAAAAACAAGCCACCTTGGTGGACTTCAAGTATAAACAGATTATATAACAAAAGGAAAAAACTCTTGTCTAAAAGCAAGAGGGATATCACTATGCAGAGGAAAACTCTAAGCCTAAACAGGAAAATCAGAAATCTTGTAAAGTCTTATAAAGCAAATTACAAAATTAAAATCCCATCCCTAGCCAAGGATAATCATTAGGCATTCTTTACCTACTTCTGAAGTCTAAAAAGGAATGCCCAGCTATGTGCCAAACTGGTTGTAGATGGGATCACTCATACTATGCTGGAAGATATTGCCAACCTGCTAGCTGACAGATTCAGCCCAAACTTCACCATCCTATCCCCACCTACCATTCCCAAAGCATACCTGACACCAGCCCTCTGCCTAGTATCTCTAGAGAAAAATGTCATCCATCTCTGCACTCACCAAGGCCAAAAACATGGCCTCAATGGGACCAGATAATATCCCAGGTTGTTACCAAACAATCTAAAACAAGACCTAGTGGACCCACTTGGCATTCTTTTTAATCCTAGCTTCAGAACTGGTTAAGTTCCTACAGAATGGAGAACAGCAACAGTAATCCCCTGCACAAAGGGGGGCCATCAGCTGACCCTGGAAACTACCGACCCATAAGTCTAACCAGCCTCTTCTGCAAGTCTATGGAGAGAACTATCATGGACCTTATTAACAAGGACACAGGTGACCTCCAAACACTGGACTCAACCCAGTTTGTCTTTGTTAAGGGTAGATCATGCTTCCATGGACGAAGGTAAGGCAGTGCACACACAGCCTATCTCAACCTTGCCAAGGCTTTTGACACAATTCCTCACTCTGGCATCATTGAGAAACTCTCCCAGATAGAGATTAAGCCTATGTTACTGGATGAGTTACCAGATGGCTGACCAACAGAACACACTCTGTGAAAATTGGCGACTCCACCTCCACCAGTAGACCCATCACCAGTGGAGTACCACATGGGTCTTTGCCGGACTCATTACTGTTTGGCATCTATTTCTCAGAAGTCCAAGCCAAAGTAAATTGCCTTTGGCTCACCAAGTTCACTGATGATTGCAAAATGGGAGCAATCATTAAGTCCCCCAACAATGTCAACATATTACAGGAAGGGCTAACACAAACAAATGATTGGTGCCAAAGCCATGGTCTAAATCTAAATGCAAACAATGCATTATTATTCCCATTGGCAAAACAGAATTCCCTACAAATTACAATATTGACAGCACTCCTCTGACTTCAAACCCAGTGGTATGAGACTTGGGAACACAGGTTGATAGCAATCTGAACTTTGGCTACCAAGTTTCCACAGTGGTAGTGAAAGCCTTCTATGTAGTGCACCTCATAAGCAACTGCATAACATCCAGGTCAAGGGATGTTATAACTCCACTGTACTTGACCCTCATCAGACCACTAATAGAGTATAATGCACCCTTTTGCATGTACCTCACCAGACATATGCAGCAGCTGGAGAGACCTCAGAGGTTTCTCACTAAGAAAATACAGGGACTCCAAACCATGACCTATGTGGACAGGCTGAAAGCCCTGTCACTTTACTCTGTATCTTATAGGCTACTGAGAGGTGACTTGTGTCTGGCCTATAGGGCAATCTCCAACCCTGTTCTAAGGGAAATGTTGCACAACTGCAAGTCAAATGGCTCAAGAGTCACTTGCGCTACGGATCTCAACCTAGCTTGTGATATTTCTGTTTGAGAAAGTGTTGTGGCTGAGGTGAGGGTGTGACTTTCTGATGTTCACTGCATTGCTAATCTTGAGAGGGATACCACCATATTAACAAGGTAGTCACACCTCTCACAAACTGTGTTTTCTGTGTTTAAGTACCAGATCATTATCAGGGAGCATAAAGCAGTTAGTGCACTCCCTTAGAATACTAAGGGCTAGCAGGCTGGTGAAGGAAGGATAACAAGTTTGCTGGCCTATCAGTGCTTGAGTCTTAGCTGGCTAAGTGTACAAGGAAGCTAACAGAAGACAGGGCTAATTATCATAATACTGTAAGTGTACAACAGAGTGACACACAACATGCTGGTGCTGTGTGGAGCATGGAAAATGCCCCCAAAGGGTAGAGAGTAGTGACAAAATCCACCTATAGAGGAGCAAGAAGAAATGGTTGCATTGCTACAGGATAAATCAGTTCAAGCAGAAGTGGAGAATATGCTGGGAGATTAGGAGGGTTGCATAGCACGAGTGAAGGGGGGTTGTTTGAGGTTTGAAATGACAGTAATATCAATTTGTGTTCCACCAAAAGTGAAGGTAGGAGTAATATTTAAGTTTCACTTACTTTAGCCAAATGAATGGCAGTCGGTCTAGAACTGTCAAAAGTTTTGTAACAAGAGAAAATCTAGATAAAATCAGAGGATACGAGGATGGGCTTGTGCTTTTTTAGACCATGCTTATGCTAAGAGAAAATTAAAAATAGAACAAGAGGGAAGGTTTATTGGAGATTCCTGTTATGTTTAATGAGGAGCTTAAAATATGAAATGTGGTGAAACAGTAATACAGATGTTGAAAAGATGGAGGATGTAACATTTTGAAACCATGATTATACAAAACATTCCAGGAAACCTCCAATAGATTTAGTTGAGGCAAGAAAGAAATAAAGAATTAAGAGCCGGCAGTAACAAGAAGATAATTAAGACAAGGAAGAAGTAACTGGTAATTAAAGAACTGCAGGGAAGTTGAGAAGGTTTGACACCTATGTGAAAACACAGTGGAGCAAGGCAGTAACAGAGATTCATCAATATGAAGATGATATTATCCTAGAGGGTGATAGTGAAAGAGATTGGTTTTGCAAACACCCCCAGGAAGATAAAAGCTTTAGTAACATGCCTAATGCAGCAGAAAGTAGAATGAACAGTTTTTTTTAACTAAAAAATGAAGGGGAATGAGGGATTGACAAGAATTCCAAAAGGTATCTTACAGGTTTTATGGGCACAGTTATGTCTTACTGTATATGGAGACACTTTAAGACAGAAGAAAGTGGGGGATATTAAAGGGTTCTTAAATTACTTGCATCTGACAAAGATGGTGAAAAAGTTAGGGGAGGCCTTACTGGCCAGGATAATGAAGAAAGAATTGAGAGGGACCACGGCAAAACAAGCATCAGGCAAGTATCTCTGACCTGATGGAGTCACAATAGACTTTTGGAGGTTGAGAGTGTAAAGAATAATGCATTTTTATCTCAAAATGATGAATCAGGTTCTGGATATGATGCAATTATTGGAATCATGACAAAAAGGGATAAAAGTGGTATTACCTAAAGAGGGGAGTGATCCCAAGTTGTCAGGTTCATACTGTCCTATAAAACTATTAAACTATGATTATAAGTTTTTTTATGACCCTAATGGCCTCAAGGCTAGTTTCAATTATTCCTGGATAGATAGACAGTGAGCAGTATGAGACTGTAGAAGGAAGAACTTCCAGCAACATAACATGGAATTTAATGATAATACAAGATGCATGTAATAAGAGAAAGGTGGCATTTATTTGTTTGGATACCAAAAGGCATTTGAAAAAGTAGAATGGCAGTATCAGTTCTGACTGTCGGTGGTCATGGGGATCTCTAATTTGTTTATAGCCCAGTTGGAAAGCATCTATCAAGACTCAGTGGAACAGATCAAAATGATGGTGGGTCTCTTGTGAAGTGCTTTTAGCTAGGGGTACCATACAAAGGTGCCTGATATCTCCACTACTTTTTGCATTGTATTTGGAACCTTTGGTTGTACCACTGAGGCATTCAGATATTAAAGGTTATAGTTGGAGACAGACAAGATCTGAAGATAGTGCTTTTTGTCAGTGATGTTACTCTAACTGTAACTAAACCACAGGAGGATATTGGGAAGTTATTTCAATTCCTATTTACCTTTGGAGCACTGTCAGGCAGTAAGGTCAATAAGAAGAAAACAAAAGCAATCGGGATAAACATATCTAACAGAAAGGAGGTATTGGAAAATAACTCAAGGTTATGGAGTAGCAACTGTTCAAAATGCTTATGGATATGGCTAAGGAGCGGTTATGAGGGCTCTATGCAAAAACATATTATATAGTTTTGGTGAAAATTCATAGTAATTTGCAGAAGTCCAAGCAGGGAAATCTACACATGTACCAATGTGTTTAGTTGCTATGCTGACATGTGTTGTCACTTATCTTGGATATGGAAGTCATTTTGGACTATTTTAAGTGCAAAATTGTGTATGAAGGCTAAAAACCAGATGAAGGATTTCTTGCGGATGAGAGAGTAGCTGATAATAAATTGAGAAAGAGTAATAGATCTAAAACAGCATGAAGGATTAGCGGTTCTGGATTTTAACCCTGTATATGAAAGCAATCCAGTTGTTTATGGACTGGGTGACTGACTATGTGGCAAAACGGAAGGAAATGTTGCAAGAAATTATCAGTGGCTGGAGGTTACAGATTTAGTAGAGGCCTTCTGGTAGGTGAGAGATGAAAGAGTGGGACAGCTGATGTTGGATATTGTGAGCAAAGAGGTTATTAAAAATTTCTGGGGTACAAGATTAGGAGAATGGCAGCAGGATGTACTACTGATAGGAAGAAGCATAAAGAACCAGAGCAATATTACGTGGTATGTAGATGCAGGTAACAGAGGAATGAAATTAGGTAATGGGATCCATTAATAATGGCGTTAGAGTACTGAAGTGAGAAGAATCCCCTAACAGGTACATGATTCCCCAAAGTGCATATCTTCACTACCATGCTATTAAGAAATGGAGAGGACCACATGAATGGCCTGAACTAGATAAATGGTTATTAGCAGTAACTGAGAGAATACAAAGAAAGAGCTAGTTTCTAAGATGCATATATTGTTACAGGAAGAAAGAAGCATTTTACTAGGAAGCTGAAGGAGGAACGGGACAATCGTTTGAGCAGTGAGATTCATGAGGGATGACTGAAAAGATATGCCTGATACCAGGAGAAAGCCATACCATCTAAAAAGTGTCATATATTTGCATAGATGGAGACATCAACTTAAAAATGTTTATACCTCAGCAAGGATTCAAACATTCATTTCTGTCAGTGGATAGCAGCTGATTGAGATGTAATTCTTAGGACAGATGGAATCAGATGCACTTCTTTTGGAAATGCAATGAACTATCTGGATTTAAGAAAGGATATTGACCGGATTATTTGGGACATCAGTGGTGATTCCTTTACATTAATGGAGGAGGGATACTTTCCAGGGGTAGGGAGGGGAGAAATAAACTAGCATTAATGTTAAGTAATTTGGATAATCTAGTTGATGGCTAAAAAGGCAATAACAAAAAAGTGGAAGAGGCAAGCTAGCCCGATTATTAAAGAATTAGTAAGCAGAGTAGACAGAGTGAGACCGGAAGAGATGGAAATGTTGCAAAGAAGGATGCATGTATTGTACATCAGTGATTGATTTGGCTGTGATACATATAAAGACTTACAGAGAAAAATAGAAGCAGAGGCTTATGTGCAATGAACAGGGGCAAGGTGACTGCCATTGATATAAAAAGTTTGAACAGTTTAGTTGAATTAGAACTTGTAAATGGGTTGTGGGGTAAGAAGGAGGGAGTAGCTTGTTCTCTGCTTCTTTTCTTTTTAATCCTTATTTTGTACATGGGAGGACTTAGAAGGGTGTTCAAAAAAAGATATAATGGCAAAAATGTATCAGCATGTTATGTTATGAATGCATCTTAGAAGGTAACGTGATTGTTATAATAAAGGGCATTTTCTTGTAAAACTTTACGACTTTTAATTAAAATAGAAACATACATAAGAGTGTTAATGCATTCTCAGGTCATAAAGTATTATTTAATATATACTTTGCCTATACTATGATGTCAATGTCCTGAGCTGCATTTCCAGAAAGATTTCAAAACTTTATAAGAACTGGGTTAAGGATGAGCTCAGTAGGAAAGACTTGGAAAATAATGGGTTACAGGACTTGAAGCAAAGTGAATTGCATGAGTGATAAGATGAATAAATAGTTGTTATGAAATGTTTTTATTTTTTTTCTTTGCTGGAAATGTTGGAATGTTATTGTAATGTCTGAGTAATAAAGTTGTCATTTTCAAAAAAACGGTACACATTCATCAGCACTCTAGCTTGATTAACAAATATTAAAGAAAATAAAGTATATTAATCACTTTATACAATTTGGACCAACATATTGCCCAGTTACATTGCTAAATAATTCATCAGGATATAACAAAATAAACTTAAAAAATGAAGGACTTATACTAGATTGTTAAACTAAAATGCACAATATTTGACATCTTGTATCATCATAATATTATTGGTAAACATTTCCTTCCATGAACTCAATCTCTGATGAATGATCAAGCTTAGAACACTGATGTGGAAATAGCAGCCAAACCTCTGCAAGTATTTTGGTGTCTGCTGCACCTCTGAAATGGATTGGTGGTTAACACATTCTGTGTTGTATAAGCCAGGCTACAGGTGGATGGAAGTTCTCCTTCCCTGATGAAACTTCAAATATCTTTTTCACTAATTGAAAAATACAGAAGCTCCAAAGCTGGTCAGCCTCAACTGGCAGCTCATCTTTGCCTGGGGCTCTGCTTTGATGAAAGCCCATATTCTTTTCTGTAGTATACTATTTTTGATGTTTCACCTCTGCCTCCATGAGCTCAAATATAGTTTTTTTCCACTTTTCTGCTGCTGCTGCTGCCTGCCAATCATCAGATCCTCTCTTGGTCAATTACTCCATTTGTGCCCTCACAATGTGAGAACCAGCAAATTGGAGTCATCATCCAGGCAGTCAACAGGGGTGGTTTGTGTTTTTTTCCCCTACTTTTCTCCTGGCTCAGAAATATGCACTTGAGTGAGACACCAGGGAGGGGACATATAATTGGATCTCCACAGAAGACAGCCATCACTTGCATAAGGGATGTTGCCTCAAACAACCCTGCTCCTCCCCCACAGCGTAAACAGTGAGATCTTCACTCTCTACAGGGCACAGCTCACAATCCTGTGTGCATTTGAATGCATATACACCCCACTCTTCCCCCGGAAGAGGTAAGGGCCCATACCCCTTTACTCCTTTCTCTCCCTGCCTAGCTTCTTCCGTGCTATAACCACTAAACAAACTCACTCACATGGGTTGCAGTCAAGGCTCGAATTCTCATCTAAGTATTCTGTCTGCATTATTTTTTTCTTGAATGTGGTAAACACTTGTATAAATATGCTGTGGGTTATATATACAATAAAAATGGGTACAGTTCTGTAAAGAACTCTGTTATTTTCCTTATAATTTTGCAACATCTTTAACCATCTCATGTTTAACTGCTTTTAATGCAAATAGCACATACCATTTTTTGGGTTGCAAAAGCAGTATGCTAATAGTTTACCGAATTCACCCTTTTTTTCTTGATACATTTAGATATAAGATTAATTCATGCAACCTACTTATTGAGTAAAGCATTACTCTGATATTTCAGCCTTATTGGATCTGGCAGCAGAGATGCCACCAATGTTTTGTCCTGTGATATGTTTTACTGTTCTACCAACAGGGTAGGTTTGCTTCTTATTCTACCTCATATCTGTAATATTACTTATCCTGATCATTTGTATGTTAAGTAACTAAGCTGTATTTGTTTAAGATTAGGATACATTTCCCAAATAGCAGTGCTACTTTTAATAATTTTAAAAATTGCATTCCAGTATGACATTTGATCCTGTGGACTCATGCCCTGTAGCAGAGACAGACTGCAGTGACATCTGCTTGAATAATGTTTATAATGGATTAATTTGCAGGTGCAAGTCAGTGGACAATAATCTGCTAGAGCAGCATGGTTAACCTTGGTGGTGTTTTTTCACATCCAGGGGCAACTATAACAGTGTGTGTGTGTGTGTGTGTGTGTGTGTGTGTGTGTGTGTGTGTGTGTGTGTGTGTGTGTGTGTGTGTGTGTGTGTGTGTGTGTGTGTGTGTGTGTGTGTGTGTGTGTGTGTGTGTGTGTGTGTGTGTGTTTATGCACGTGTGTGTTAAACCTAGCCATTTATCTAGCCCTTACTCAAAACCTAACCAACAGAAACTCCCATATATACATCATCTGATCTATTCCCTTAGCTAGCTCTTACTCTAGCTCTAACCTGCAAACACTCGCACATATTCCCAGCCAAGTCCTTCTTACCTGATTGAAAAATATTCAAACTTCCTCCATTTGAACAAAACCACATTTGAAATTCTCTCAGCTTGCTAAACTTAACTTCTCAAATACACAGTCAGATTGCCATTTGGCACAATGTCCAAAGTCTATATATATAAATCGGTCTATATTACTTCATCAAAAGCTAATTCAATGAAATCTCTGTTAACTGAAGAAAATACATTGAATGTTCACTTCAACAAATTATTTACCCAGTGTAAGTAAGAACTTGGCTAGCATTCCAAACGTCACACACAACACAGTATTTCAAACCCGCCCAGGTGGAGGGGGCTGCACCTCTCCACACAGCTCTAACTATCTATACCAACTCTGTGATCATATCACACTGGGGAAAAGGGCAAATTTCTGATGATGGCCAACTCCTTTCTTTCCCCGTTTAAACAATTCATTGAAATGAAAGTTCACTGAAGTGAACTTTTGATGTATCTTAGAAATGAAGCAACCACAATAACATTAGAAAAACACACCAAGGAGCCAAATTTTGCCCCAACCTAAGCTATTATTTGCATGTCTTTTTTTGAAAATAGTTACATGTATAATTTAAAATTGTTTTCTAACTCAGTAGTGTGTTACCAATGTTACATTGATGATTTGATCTTTATCTGTAAGGGGGACATTGATGTATTTGCTGAGTTTGTTTCAGATCTTAACAAAACCCCATTTGGTTTGAGATTTACTTTCCAGACAAATACAGTTTAGATGTGTTTTTTGGATATTGCGTTATATGTGGATGCTGACA
Organism: Protopterus annectens; assembly: GCF_019279795.1. Classification (NCBI taxonomy): domain Eukaryota; kingdom Metazoa; phylum Chordata; order Ceratodontiformes; family Protopteridae; genus Protopterus; species Protopterus annectens. The sequence continues at coordinate 495,865,350 of NC_056727.1, forward strand.
TGACAATACAATGTAAACCGTACAGAAAGGACACTGCAACTAATAATTTTCTGCATGCTAGTAGTTCTCACCATTTGCATTTATTGGATGCTCTCCATTTTGGGGAGTTTAAACGTATTTTGGAACATACTTCTGATATGAAGTTAGTGCTTTTTGAATTTTTGTTAGTAAAGGAGAGACTTCAAGCTCATGGTTATTCTGAAACATATATTGAGATGACTTCCCAGAGGGTCTTAGAAGGTAGAAAGAACTATAAAAGTATATTTAATTCTTTTAATCAAAAATTTGGTTGGGATAACAAGTTAGAAAAGGACAAATTGTTCTTTGTTATTAAATTCTCCCCTTTTTCTTCTATACTTAGAGATGTGGACAATATTTGTCCTATCATGTGTTTTAATGATGAAGTTGTCAATTTGTTCCCAAAAAAAGCAGTCTTTTCATATGGTAGGTATTTTAATTTGAAAGAATGTTAAATGGGAGAAATAAACCTATAGTAAAAGGACCCACTGGGATGTTTAAATGAGGGGAAATGTAAAGTTTGTTGCAGGGTGAAGGATCTTTCTGGTAATAGCATTAATGGTGTATGTTATGCTGCCAAAGGAAAATTTGATTATTATTCTTGTAGAGTAGTGTATATAGTGGGTTGTGAGTGCATAGCATTGAAATGGTATGTTGGTCAAACAAAAAGGATGATTAAAATGCAAATTTTGGAACATTTAAGGGATATTAAAAATTGCAGAAAAGAAAGCCCCATTGCTGATCACTTTCATAAAATACACAAGGGAAAGGATGATTCTTTATGTTTTTGTGTGCTAGCTAGTCCTGGGAACAAAGGGGGAGGTAATTTTGTACAAAAACTATTAGCTATGGAAAGTAGTTTTATTTTAAATTTTGACACATTGGCCCCTAAAGGGTTAAATTTGGAAGTTAATTTGAATGTGTGATGTAAGTTTGTATTTCTATTATGACCATGTATTTAGTGACATAATTATCTATTTATGTAATTAATTATTTAATTAAGTAATTTGTGAAGGTGTATAAATTTGACTGCATTGTGCATTTGAATTATTCCTCTGAAGGCATTCTAGCTGAGGTACCAGAACACATTAAAATTTGGCAGTTTGCAGCTCCTTGGTGTATCTTGTTCGATAAACAGATGTTTGATGGAATTAGCGTTTGATGAAGTAATATAGACCATATATATATATATATATATATATATATATATATATATATATATATATATATATATATATATACACACACACACACACACACACACACACACATATATATATATATATATATATATATATATATATACACACATATATATATGTTTTCTTCAGGAACATTGAAAACCATCTTTCATTTGCTTGAAGATCTCCCCTTGGCCTCCCTAAGTTAACTCCAAGACCCATACTTCCATGTCTCAAAATTAAAAAAAAAAAAAAAAAAAAAAATATATATATATATATATATATATATATATATATATGTGTGTGTGTGTGTGTGTGTGTGTATGTATATGTGTGTGTGTGTGTGTGTGTGTGTGTGTGTGTGTGTGTGTGTGTGTATATATATATATATATATATATATATATATATATATATATATATATACAGATCCCCTTCTAATACTTGAATGGCCATATTATCAAATTTCATTTTTGCAAGAAGTAAATCGTGAAAACAAAATAGTAGAACATTGAATTTTTCCAGGGCAAGTAAACAATTACCCAACATGTCATTTTCTACACTGTAGTGCATTCCCATAGTTGGTATATATAATTGAGGGGTGTAGGGTGAAGCCCCCACATTGGGGGTGTGTGGAGGTGTAGCTCTTCATCTAGGTGGTTCTTATTTTCTCTGGCATCTCTTTTGTTGAAGTTTGGGCAAGTGTTACTTGCCCTGGGAAGATTCAACATTCGGGTGTTTTGTTTTGGGGATTTTTGTCTGGCAAAAATTAAATTCGATAATATGGTCTGTGACACCCAGGCCCTGGCCCAGTAATCAAGGAGCCTCAATCCTCATCACTAACACCAGTGAGGGGCATCCAGTTGGGAAGGATAACAAGTACACCTACGGTAAAGTACAATTTCCCTTAAGAGCACACAGAGATCACAGTCAGTCTGGGGCTGGTTTCTCCTTTTCCCTCCAGATCCCAAATAAGGCTCCCCACTGGCACAGCTATAGGGTACAGCCAAGTAGTCAAACAAAACCTCCAGTGCCCTCTCTGTCCAACCAGTGCTTCGTGTCCCTGCTGAAGTAGCTGACACACACGCACACTTTGAGATTTGGTTTATATGCAAACACACAGACCCTCCTGGGGAAGGCTGGCACAGGTTCTCCAGCTATTCCCCCTCCTGCCAGCCTATAAGGTAGTAATCACTGCCACCAACTACTCTTATCAGCTACAAAAAAGGTCCTTACCAAAGGGTGTCCAATTATTACTGTGCAATATTATTATCCAATTAGTAAGTGTGACAAACAGCAAGGCTTATTTGGAGTGGCTTTGTACAGTGCCACTATATACATGCAATGTACTCTAGAGCTTAAATTATCTCTACACAAAACAGCCACAGTTGAAAGGTTTAAAAATATTTAATAATAAATAAAACACAAGACAAATCTTCTCAGTTCAACACAGTGCTAGTCAAGAGTTCAGAAATCACAGGAAATGCTTAAAATAATACTGTAGAATAGTCTAACATAAATATAAAAAATAGCTAGACTAAATCTTACTAAATTCCTACCTAAATCTAAGAGCAATCAGAGTTCTAAATAAACTTACACATAGAGCAAAGGCAGAATACTGGTGATATTGTCAAGTTCAGACAAAATCCAAAATTATCTTTCTTCCTCTCTGAGATCTCTTAAACTGGTAATACATCACTGCTGACTCATTTTATATTACATCATTCTTCTCTGGTTCCCAGGCTAACAGAAACTCAGTTTTAATATTTATTTGATCTTGCACCTGGCCAGGAAACTACAGCAATAAAAGACATTATACATGCAAAATCTAGCAATTAACTCTGGTCTCAAAATAATAGAAGGAATTCCTCAGTCCAGACATTATGTCTCCGAGCTGAGTTCAAACAGACATACAATGCTTGAGTTATCAGCTTTTTTCCAGCTGAGTGCACTTTAGTTACATTTTTGAAGTTCAACATTTAGCACAGATTTCTTACATTTGATTTTCTTACATTAATATTTACAAATGCATAGAATTATTAACAAAATTCTGTCTAGCTAGGCTAGCAGCCTTCACATGGTCATTGGAGTATTAGAAGTTGATCCATGTATATATATATATATATATATATATATATATATATATATATATATATATATGTATATGTGTGTGTGTGTGTGTGTGTGTGTGTGTGTGTGTGTGTGTAGGTTTACTACTGTAATCTGGAATGGCACTTACTCGAAACTGGGTTCGTCAAATGCATGTTATCAAAATTTTCGTAATGCTGAACTGAAAGTGATCAAAGTTACATTAGCAAAAGTGAGTATTCATTCACTGATATGAAGTCAACATTATGAATGGATATCGTGGTACAGTGTGAAATGAAAAATTTACCGTTTTCCTCACTATAGTGTGATCTTGAAGTTGATATATTTAATTTGCAGGGGTTGTGGAGGTTGCAGGGGGCTTGCCTCCCTGCAAAAACGTAAATGCAAACACGGAATTTTGATAATGGAATTTCGGACATTCGAATGTCGATCATCGCTGTTGTCATTTTTGACATTGTAAAATTCCATTACCAGTTGCAACTTAATGATTTGATTATTTGATCAAAAAATATTCTAACTTTCAACATTATGATAGTAAATCTATGTGTATATATAAATGTATATATATATTTATATATATATATATATATATATATATATATATATATATATATATAATTAGTCTGTGGGATAACACAAGGCCAGTCTACTATAATTCCTGTGTTACTGATAACACAACGCATAACTCATAACATACTTTGTACTATAATTGTGACTTATACATGATCAGAGATACTGTAAGTTTGTAAGAGGTCTTTTGGCATTAAAGATGGAAGACGTTGTACAGTGGTCTCTGGCATAATGACACTTCTCTGTATGTGAGTAAAATTAGGAGGGGTAATTAGGAGTTTAAAATAGTTTGATTGCCTGAAACAAGATTAAGTCATGCAGTTTCTGTCACCTGCTGGGGATGAAACATGGACACTGAGAATGCAATAATGCAGAAAGTTTGCTTTGGTCTCCCAAATGAGCTCAAAATCCACAAACAGTAGTGCATTGGGTCTCTGATTTACCTGTTTTACTGTCTTAATGCAAGTAGAGATGAATGGCTTGCTTTACTAATATCGAAATAGCCCTGTTTTGTGCATATGAAATTTCTTTCTACATCTCCTTCTTTAATGCAATCACCTTAGTCCTAAACCTTTATTACCATGCATGCATTTTACATTCCCTGCCAGTAATTAGCCTTATTGGGGCTGACAGCCTACTCTGGAGACAAGCTATTCTGGCTGTGCTGCATAATCTCCAACACCTTACTATAACAATTATGGGCAAAGCCAGAATTATCAGGGGACAAAAGCCCCAAATTAGGAGCATATTTTAAATATTGCTCTTGCAAACTTCAAAAGTTGATATAATAACAAACTAAATAAAGAATATGGCATTTGGCAGATTGGAACATAAGGGACACCGGTGTGGGACAGATGTGCCATTCTATTATTTCAAAATGAGACAGCTGGAATTACAAATGAGCAACTCCATATATAGTAGAATACTTGACACAGTAAATAGGCAGCCTACAGTAATCTCCAAGAGTTGCATCTGATTCAGAACATGCATTGAGGATCTGCATGTCTTATGACATTATCAAAATTCCATATTTGGCATAACATTAAAACCTGTGTTATGATTACTACCTAAATGGGGTTGTATCTGAAGAAGTTAGCCATGACAATTGTGCATACAATTAACCTGAATAATCTAGATGATTACTCCAATGTAAAAGTTCAGATATAATTTTTCTGACATGCACAATAAAAGCAACAGAGATGAACTGTGTGTAAAGGGGTAGGTATGTTTAGGGAGTTTTCATAAATAAGATAATTGTTTATTGATAGTCAAATGCTCAGAGTACTATTAAGCCTAGTTTCAACAGACTACTGCATGCCAACAATTTATTATAATATTTTTCATCTTGATCAGCATGACATTTACTCTCTTGAGCAGAAGCAGTGAATGCATTCTCCTTTGTTGCACTATTCAGAGCTGCCTTTAACCGTTACACCTTCTGAAGGATGCATAACTAGCCATGAGTCTAAATACACTGTTATCATGTCAAAGTTCCTCTAGACTATAGTAGTATAGGGGGTGCTCATTTCCTGCTCAACAGTTTGACAACACTGAGGAAACATACATTGAAGGGGGGAGGGCAAAAGTACTGAACTATTCTCTGCAGTTCCCATTAAGACTGAAACAGGTCTTGGTTCAAACTTGACAATGGAAAAGAAGGGATGAAGAAGAAGAAGAAGGAGGACTTCTTATCAATTAAAAAATCCACCTTCATATAAATTAAATGCTAGCCAACAGAAGGCAAAAAATCGAAAAACAAACAAGCCCCAAGCTGAATAAAGGTGACGGGCACTATACATCAGATGGACGGACTGGGTGGTACACCGCTATCTGTCAGATGATATATATTTTTTGGTCAGTAGTCATGTATTTCATTAAATGCATAAAATTTAGAGATGTTTTCTTATAATGGTATGGGATTCTATGCAGTTTCCATGCTCATTGCTTCATTCAGAGTATGAATTACCTCATCATGGAACAGACCTCTGTATGCATTCCAATTGCTGCTTTAAAAGGAAAGACAGATTCTGTTTGCATTTAAAGTGTATATAACATTTTTGGAGTGGACTGAATCATTGCTACTACTGCTCTTTTTTTACTTTGTATTTGAGACTATTTGGACATGGACATAGATTCATAGGTTCATAGGTTGGTACTAGGCTATTGGCCCCTATTTCTTCCCACAGTATTTGCTTCCATAGACCCCTGTCTAGCAGGGTGACTGCTGTGATCCCCGGGGTGAATTTCCTATCTCCCATCCAATCGTCAAGGATCCATTTGAAGAGGGCCAAGGAGGCACTCTGCTTGACATGTATGGGCAGTCTATTCCAGAGTCTCGGGAGTCTCTGGGTCAGGAACCTATCCCTCCAGCATGTTTTGTTCATTGTGATGACAAGGTTTAGATCCCTGGAGTGTGTGGCTCTGAGGGATTGGGATTTCTTTAAGTGAAGAATGTCCAACAGATCAGGGTTTGACATGGCCTTGTATGTTAAGCAGAGATCGCCTCTGAGTATATGATATGCCGCAGAGTATAGCTGGAGTTTTTTTAGATGTTCAGCATAGGGCATCTGCTTTAGGCCTGTTATTGTTTTAGTGAGGTATTTCTGTGGCCTTTCCAGCTGTTACTGATGTCTTGTGAGGTACATACCAAATGGGGCATTGTACTCTATAGTGGGTCTAATGAGGGATGAGTACAGTGGGACAATGATCTCCTTTTTTCTGGATGAAAAGCCCTTAGTTTTTAGGTGTGCCACATAGAAGGATTTCCTGACTGTTGTGGCGATGTGGTTATTGAAGGTGAGACCACTGTCCACCTGTATCCCTAAGTCTCTCATCACACTTTCGGTGTTTAGTGTACTGCCACCTATGTGGTAATTCATGGGTACATGTTTTTTCCCAAAGGGGATAACTATACATTTCTTGGCATTAAGCTTGAGCCCATGGCTCTGGCACCAAGCAACTGTTTCTATAAGGCCCTTTTGTAGAATATCCACATCATTTGGGGATTCAGTAATGGATCCCAGTTTTCAGTCATCTGTGAACTTTGTTAGCCAGAGTCCCTTAGTGTTGGCCTGTACTTCAGAGAAGTAGATGCCAAACAAGAGTGGTCCCAGGACCGAACTCTGAGGTACTCCACTTGTCACTTGTCCGGAGCTGGATTTGGAGTCGGCTACTTTTACAGTTTGGGTTCTGTCAGTAAGCCAGTTGGCAACCCATCGAGTGAGGTAGGGATTTATGCCCAGCTTAGTAGGTTTATCTATGATTCCAGAGTGGGGGATGGTGTCGAAGGCCTTGGCGAGGTCCAGATTGGCTGTGTGGACCACCTTACCCTCATCCACAGCTCTGGAGACTGCTTTGAAGAAGTAAATAAGGTTCAGGAGACAAGATTGACCCTTCACGAACCCAAACTGGGTGGGGTCCAGTGTTTGAAGGTTGCCAATGTCTTTGTTTATAAGTTTCATGATAATGTGTTCCATGCTCTTACAGATCAGGCTTGTCAGACTGATGGGACGGTAGTTCCCAGGATCCAAGTTAGATCCCTCCTTGTGGAATGGGATAACTGTAGCTGTGCGCTCCTCAGTGGGCACGAAGCCTGAGGTGAGGCAATGATTAAACATGACACTTAAGTGAGGTGCCAGTTCATTTTGTAGCTCATGTAGTACACAGCCTGGGATGTCATCTGGTCCCATTTTTTACCTGTGTGGCCATGATTACCGGAATTTGGCAATCTTTTGGTATTGAGATGGGCCCTTTAGGGGGTGAGAGGGGGGTGAAGTTAGCACTAAATCGATCTGCCAGGATATTGGCAATATCCTTGGGATCAGTATATTTAATGCCATTCTGTTGTAACTCAGAGCATATCTGAGCATTGCCATTCAGATTCTTGACATAACTATACAATGCTTTGTGGTTGTCTTTGGAATCTTTGGCAATTTTATTTTCATAACTAGCTTTGGAGGATTTTATGAGGGATCTCAGCTTCTTATTGAGGCTGGTAAGGGAGATTTTTGCATCCTGGGATTTTCCTCTTTTCTGCAACAGTTTCTTTCTTCTATTGTATAGTTTGTTTATGGCAGGGGACCACCAGATTGGCTTCCTTTTTTTGGAGGAGAGCGTCTTGGTTCCATTTGGATTGGCATGATTCATGCACACGTGGATGTGCTCGTACAGTACCTTAGTGTAGGATTCAGCAGTCGAACTTTCAGCTCCTGTCTACATGGGTGTCATGAAGTTTGTCACTTCTGACTTGAGTAGCATGAAGTTGACTTTGGAGAAGTTTTTTTACGGAGGTTTCCTTACTGGGGGGTGGGAGTGGGATGTGGATGTCAAGGGTGATTTGCTTTGAGGGGGTGACCACTGGTGTGGAGCATCTATCTCCCATGTTGGTAATGACCAGGTCTAGGATATTGGAGCCCCTGGTGGGACAATGGATTAGTTTATCCAGGGCATTCGAATTTATGAATTCCAAGAACCGTTGGGAAAAGATGTTGGTACCCGAGTAGTTTTCCAGTAAATGGCAGGGTAGTTGAAATCACCCAGTATTAGGGTGTTTGCTTGTATCTTAATATTTTCCAGTATGTTTAGAAAGGTGTAGTGAGAATCTTGGGGCGTGGTGGGGGATCTGTAGCAAACTACAATTTGGATTGCAATCTTACCTAGTGTTAGTTGCACCTGGAGAATTTCAGATGCATTGTGTTGGGCAACTTGCCGGGAGGTGTGAATATCCTTGGTGAAGATGGACACTCCTCCACCTTTAGTGTTTCGGTCTTGGTTTGGTGGCCGAAAAGTGTGGTAAGAGTTGTAGCCTGGTATTGCAGGGGTGCTCTCTGGAGCCTTGAACAAGGTCTCAGTTACTGCACAGATATCGATGTTCTCCATTTTTAGGAGTGCCTTGAGAGAGTGCATTTTGAGGTTTAGACATCTAGCATTGAGTAGCATTACCTTCAGATTTTGCATGCTTGTATCAGTTACGGTGGTGGTTTTGTCCTTTGAACCTTGCCTAAAAAAGGCACTATAGGGGTGGCAAGAGCTTTAGCCAGTAACCTGAATCCCAGGGGTGACAGGTGCAGACCATCTCTGGCAAAGCATCATGGTTTGTCGATCATGTTGTCCCAGGCAGACAGATACTGGATCCCCTTTGAATGACACCAGAAGATTCACCAGTTGTTGAAGTCAATCATTTTGTCCTTATACTGTGGTATCATTCTGGACAAAGCAGGATGCTACTCAGGGCTAGGGTCATACCTGCCTGGGCCACATGATCAAAGAGCTCTTCCATGTTTCTTTTCATGTAGTCCAGGGAGGTATGTCTCAAGTCATTCACCCCAGCATGGACAATGACAGAGTCATATTTGTACTTGTTGTGGAGTGACTTGAGTGCATGCATTATGTGACGGATCCTGGCACCCGACAGGCAGCTGACTGCAATTTTCTCCTTGTTCAGCCTGGTGAGTGAGACATCAGTGTTCCTGACTATAGAATCACCTATAACTAAAGTGTTAGGTACGTTGGCTTGCCTTAGGGGATGTTGTTGGGTGGCACACTGGTGTTGTGAGCTATGTGTCACTTTGGTTGTGACTGGTGTTTGTTTGCGTTTCAGCTTCGGAGGTCCTTGTTGCTTGGGCAGATTAATGTTAAGGGCCTCCGCATATGTGGGTTTAGTGTTGCTATGTGTGGGTGTTGATGGTGTGGGTTTTGAAGGGCTATGTGTTGCTTGAGGTGTAGTGTGGGTGTTATCCTTCTCCTCTTGACTGTCTAGCACAATCTTGGCTGGAGAGAGCTTTGCTTCCAGTTTGGCTATGTAAGTGCATCTCTCGCAGGTTGTAATGTTGGGTGGTAGGAGGAGAGGGTTGTCTGTGTACATGAGGCAGTTGCTGCATTACCCCAGTATGCCCAGATTTACCAGGTGGACAGGAGAAATCACTGGAAGCTGACCCTTGGAAATGCCTGTTTAGGTGCTTTTTTGTAAAGTACAAGGGCTGTTTTCCCTTACCTTTGCAAGGTACTTTGCAATTATGGGCTGTTTAGTGCCGACGATTAATTTATCCTTATTAACAAGGAGAGCTGAGTGCTTGTATCAGTTTAGGGCTTCCTAGTGCTTTCCAGCAGGTTCTGGAGCAAGTGCTAGTCACAAGGGTTGAGATTTTAGTGCTACTACTGAGAAATCAGCTAGTTCTAAGGGAAAAGTTGAAGATCAGACTTTCTGGCACCTGGAATAGTTTAACCATTACCCCACAGTGCTGCACAATTCGAAAAATGTGCAAACACACGCATTTTCAAGCCAGAAAGTTGAAAGGGATAGAAATCAGCCCAAAATGGCTAAAATTACAATTGCAGAGCTGGAAACCACTCCTCTAGTGTCAGACAGGCAGTACAATGCTCACCACTCCCACTGGTAAGCAGCAGGACTTCCCTCTACCACAGCAAGGTCTGGATAGCTCTGAATACAGAAGATAAAGTCCTGAAACCAGCAAAGCCTGGGATATGGACTATAATAGCTAGGAAAGGTGGGAAACGAGCAAACTGTTTTTTTGTTAAAACAGGCTAAACAATGCAATAATACACTAAATAAACAGAGAAAAGGCTAACACACTTGAGTGTGTAGGCCTAAACAGTAAATACAATTAAAACGCAACAAAATTAGCAATTTAAAGTGCACAACTTAAAAATGTTTTAAGAGGCATCTCTATGATCTCCCTGGAATGCATTGAAATAGAAGAGCATCTGCTACGTCCTTGCTCTTATTTTTATCTGACACTATTATTTGGACTTACAAACTTCTAATTTGTAAAGAAAATTAAACAAGGATTTCTGAAACATAATACTTTATGGATGTTGTATCATTGTAAGGCTTCAGTTATCTATAAAAAGGAATTGGATATAACAGCAACAGATGAAGCTGGAGTTTATTTTTCTGTTATCAGTCTATCTGGGTGAAGCTTTTTATTTTATTTTCCCTGAATAAGAGCATGCCTGCCTTATATATAATCAAATATTTTCATTTGCTCATTTGTACAAACTTGTGTCTGACTTCTTATTTTATTAATGAGGGGTATCCTCATAGCACTGGTGTAACTGCTGGTATTCTCCCCTTCTGAAGGGAGACTACTTGGCTAACTATTATTATTATACTTTACTGCTGCTTGGCTTATTTGAAGAGTATTCAGTAACTGAAATCTGATTGGTGGCAGCGTGTATCGTAAAAGGGTGCTGCCAGCAGAGAGGTATCAGTAGCCCTTGTGGGAAACATTGTGAGAGTATGTGTATGAGAAAGTAGTTTGGTTACTTCTCAGTTACTGATGGTAAGATTACACTAGGCAGTGCTGGGCACAGAAGACAGTGACTGAAATCATAGGCATTTAATGATTATACTCCTGTTTTCTATCTGTAAAGTGCACTTGGATGAGACCAGTTTCATTCATAACTCAAGGCAGTAGTATGCATTTTCCATAAGTTCTTAGATAAATCAACCCCTGCATTTGGAAAAGGTGCTAGTGGTGCAGATTTAAGCTCCATAGTCCTTATACCTCACATTGTAAGGCAGTGCTGGGAAGGGATACAACTCCTGTCCATTTGTTACATTATTCGACAACAACAGTTTGGGATCACACTCCAATCTCTCAGTGACCATATCTTCTGTAGCATCTGTAATGTATGTCAGGATACTCAGTAATGCCACAGATAAATTGGATGTGGGATGATATGCATTTATTATCTCTGAGTGGTATAATATTTAAAGTTATGTGCTGCAATATACTGTAGTCCCTTTCTCATTAAAAATATAGTGTTTTACAAATAATCTGTGAAGTATCATACCTTCATGCATATTATACCGAGCATTTTAAACTGCCTTTAAGTCTACACTAACCATTTCATAGGTGCTGTACATCAAATCTTTATTCACAGTCAACAGACATTTCAGTGAATGCAAATTGTCAGTCGTTTGAGTTTAGTTAAACTCTGGAGCAGTTGCACAAGGAATGCATGTGTCTAACCAGCCTGTTGTTCACTTCCTTCTCTCTTGTTGTTTTCAGAGGGTTACTAATAAGCAGTATGGCATCAGTGCCAGATTTACTCTTAGACAGGGGTGCTTGTTTTGAGCAAACGACAGAAATGCTCTTGTCATGTGTGACAATGGTGTCACCTTGTTGGGGTAAACCTTCATCTGGTAGTGTCTTTATAGTTATAATCAGACAATCTGAACTAGTTTTTTTCTTACAGAGATGTCTTAAGTCTCTTTTGTACAACTAATTATCTTCTCTTTAAGTCACAGCAGTTCACAGCCCTGCCGCTTGATGTGAAATTAAGGTATCAGGTTGGTGATCCTGAACCTTGACAGAATTTTTTGGCACTAGTAAGGTTTCTGATGTTGATAATTTCCTTTTCAGTGTTGTGTTTATTAGAAACTGAGCTGGTAAGATAGCAAAATTCTGCAGTGCATTATTCCTATGTTGCAGAGTTGAAAGATGGAAAATGTGGAAAATCAGGTAAAAGCTAAGAATTTTGTATTTAAAACTTGTCTAGCTAGTTTGTTAAAGTTGTTTTGGGGTAGCATACACTCTTAAGCAATCTTTTTGTATTTTAGATTAAGAGGAGTGGTGTATTCCATCTAGTGGCAGTAGGTGGTACTCTGGTTTATATGAGTTGGGGAAACACATAACAAAGCTGCAAGAGTAGTCATTTAATTAGCTAAAAGGCTTGGAAGCCAGTCTTCCTGTGTTGTATGTGCCTGTATAAATAAATTTGGTGCCTTGACAGCCACTGCATGTTCTGCAGTGATGGTTAGCAATGCCCTGTATAAATGCAGAATCCTAGAAAACACATTTTTCCTATAAAACTACCCCTGAAACTCTACAAGTAACTCGGCCAGTGTAGGGCAACTACTCACACTTTGGATAGCATAGACCAGCTAGTTTGCAGGTTGTGAAGCACTGCTTCATGAACTTAATGTCATATAGCCTAGTCAAGTCTCTAGTCCCAAAAGCAATCTTAGTCAACCCACTATTAACCCCTCATGCACTGAACCCTTGTAGCTCACCCAAGAAAGTACCTGACATCATGGATATGCACTTTCCCAATTTCTTTGAAGCCAGTTTGGTGGATATGTGCATCTTGAGACATTGTAGCAATTATCTAGTGCTCATTTACAGCCATTTAATCTTAATCCAACAAATCACCGGAACCACCACGATGGATAAAAAGAAGATTTTAATTTTATAACAGAACAAGCGCTTTCACGCACCTAACAAGTGCGCTTCATCAGGTTACATTGAATAAAAGTGGATGTTCTCATTATATACTAAAAACACACCCTAATTAACAGGTATTTTGGCGGGTAAAATCAATTAAGTCAATTTAAAATAAAAGTTATACACATTATTTAAAAAGAATATGGTTAAACAAAATGTTAAAGTCCGTTCTCAAACTTTATAATAAACTATCCATAAAAACAGTACAATGTATCCATTTAAATGCATTTCATCTATGGACAAATAAACCTGAAAAGCCTAGCTCTTATATACTTCATTAACCATTTCATATTTACACATAATAGAGACATTAAAACATAATACATATAAAATAAGCAATAATAATTCTATAAGACTCAATGTCAAAAGTGTGTAAGAGTTATGCATGAGCCTAAAAACAGTCTATCTAAGCAAAACAGGAAAAACTATGCATGTGAAAATTATGAAGAGGAAATACTATAGTGAAAAAGGATCAAGGGAACAAGTATAGAGGGAAAGGATCGGAAAGGAGAGGGGGGAGGGGGGAAGGGAGGAGACGTGGGGGGGGTGGAGATAGGGGGAAAATGAGGAAAAGGTGAAAGAGGGGAAAGGGAAAAGAGAGAAGGGAGGAAGGAAGGAAAATAAGAGATGGGGAAGAAAGGAAAGAAGGGAAAAGTGAAAAAGGGGGGGGGGGAGAAGGGAAGGGGAAAAAAGAAAGAAGAGAGAAAATAGAAGAAGGAAAAATAGGGAAAAACGGGAATGGAAAGAAATGGAAAGGGAAAAAAGGAAGAAGAGAGAAAATGGAAGGAGGAAAAATGGGGAAAAACGGGAATGGAAAGAAAGGGAAAGGAGAGTGAGAATATATCAGCACCTGAAAGGTGTGCATAGAAAATGAAAACGCTGTGAATCACAGCAGTATGAAACAACTCACAGCTAAAAATTAACCTTTCACATATCTATAAAAATCAAATCATAGTTCATCCATCCAAGAAAAGTGGATACATCTCATTATGAACCAGAATTCATTCAAAGTTCTTATTTAGAACCCTTGTAGCTCACCCAAGAAAGTACCTGACATCATGGATATGCACTTTCCCAATTTCTTTGAAGCCAGTTTGGTGGATATGTGTATCTTGGGACATTGTAGCAATTATCTAGTGCTCATTTACAGCCATTTAATCTTCAAAGAAGAAAACACAGAATGCAATGGATGTATATACACAATGTCTCTGTAGGCAAAACTACATGGAGGCACTCAGAATAACATTCTGGTTGTCAACACCCACCACACATACTATGTGCCCCACACATAGACCTACTTACACTGAGGCACTTAAATGCAATTTTTCCAAACCCCAAACACATCCCAGACATTCCATCTGCAAAAATTGTCCTCAGCAGACTCAAAAGCACTCAGCAGTAAAAACACATAACACTGCACATACAGCCACACCCAGTGGTGCCCCAACTACCAGGTCCATAATGTAAACTAATACACTACTCAGGACTCTGGTCTTAGGAGACTCCATTGTATGACATACTGATGCCCCAATTGCCAGGCTGAACAAGGACAAAAATAGCAGTCAGTTGCCAGTCATGGAGCAGGATCCACCAAGTTATGCACCTACTCAAGTCATTGCACCATAGGTACCAGTATAATTCAGTTATAGTCTATGTAGGTATAAATGACCTGAGATGTATCTCCCCAGACTAGAGCTTTCTCAGACCATATATGTCAAAGGTTGATGTATGCCTAGCACTGAACATCATTCTACCCTCAGAGAGAATGATGCTACAATATGAGCAGAAGATAATTGACTTCAATAGTTGGATTAGCTTCTGGTGTCATTCTAGGGAGATACATTGTTTGTCAATGTGGGAGGACATAGTTAAAAAACACATTGGTTTTCCAAGGATGGTCTGCACCTGTGCCATCTAGACTTTCAAATATTGGCTAAAATATTGTCGTCCCCACAGAGCCTTTTTTAGGCAATGCCACATTGACAAAACTTCCAACATAGCAAAATCTACCCAGGGAAAACTAAAGGTGTTACTGCTCACAGAACCACTGCTGGCACAAACAACTCTTCAAGTGAATAGCAAAAATAAATAAATAAAATAAATAAATAAATAAAATCCTGCAAAACTTGCAGACAGTACAAAAGTACTCAATCCATGCAGTTGCTAGAGTTTTACTTTGCCTGCCCAGAGTGGTATTGTGCTCAGGTTTTAATTAAAAACAAAGCTTTTCTCTTTTGCATTGTATTAAACTGCTTGCTACAAATGCAGCAAGGGGTTTCTTCAGTTTACATCCTGCATGGAATACTACAGTGCTCAAGTTTTAGTTAAAAAAAATATTTTAAAACTGTAGCAAGCAGTTGTTATAGTTTAGATCATATATTACAGGTTTGACCGCAAATGCAATACAGGCAGTATTGCACTAAAGAGCAATTGGGATGAGGAATGGCTGATTGCACCCCCCTAACATTTTGCACCCAGGGCTGTTGCCCCTCTCGCCCTGCCTTAGCTATGCTACTGAGTGCTCAATACCAGGAGTTTAACCAAGAAGCTCCACTCCCTCCAAGTTGTCCTAACCCTGGAGAATGCAGACATCTGTGCAGTTACTGAGACATGGTTTAAAGCTGCATAGTGTACCCCAATATTGCAAGGCTTCAGTGCCTTCCACACATTTAGACCATTAGATACACAGGCAGGGACTAAAGGTTGAGGTGTCTCGATCTTCATCAATAACAAGCATACATCTAGAATGGTTAAATGGGATGACATGTAGTTCCTTAATATCCAGATTATCATGGAGAAAGTCCCATACCATATCCTAGCAAGCTACAGGTCACCCTCTATGCCCCATGAAACCCAAAGCTCATTACTTAGACCTATTGGAGACACTCCGCATTCAACCAAATAGCATACACATGAGGGATTTTAATTATCCATCTATAAACTGGGAATCCTACATAACCAGAGCTTCCTAGACTTTGTAAACACAAACACCCTGGACCAGATAGTGCATATACCTACCAGAGGTACAAGAATAGTGGACCTGGTACTCACAAACATGGGAGAATATTGCCCCCCACACACACACACACACACAGACACACACTCCAGTGACTTGAACTCTCTGGTAAATTCCTTTAAAGTAAAAATCAGTTCTGTAGCCCCAGCAAACCTTTCACAGTTAGGAACTACTTCAAGGCAAACTACCATTCATTATGTGATAACCTGTCAAACCCAGATAACACAGCAGCCCCTACAGAATTATTTGTCTGTACAGCCATGTCAATGACTGCAGAGAGACCAGAAGTAAGCCCTAAAGTAACTTATATTAAATGGGTTTTACAACAAAAGAAAAAAAGTCATAACTAAAACTAGGAAGTGTAACACCAGCAATGATAAAAAACTCTTACCAAATTGAATAGACAACTAAGAGGAATAACTAAGTCCAACAAAACAAATTTTGAAATAAAAATAGCATCCTAGGCTAAAGCCTACCATGAGGCCTTCTTTAGCTATGTCATAGGTTCATAGGTAGGTACTAGGCTATCGGCCCAAGGGCCTACGTAAGCCTAGCCAGCAAGGTACCATAGCTTACGCCACCCAAGAAAGTTATTTTCCTATGCCATTGTCCAGCAGAGACACAGAAGTGATCCCCGGGGTGTATTTCCTATTTCCCATCCACTCATCAAGCAAAGCCCTTCCCTAACCCTATTCAAGTGTAGCTTGAAACAGTGAATGAGAAATCAGAAATTCACCCCTACTCTGATACCCATGTCTCTGATGGACAGACCCAGCAGTTAAATCATGCCCTAATGGACCTACACCCCTTAAAACAACTACTAAGGCAAAATTGCCTGTTGGCATACCTCTCAACTGTACAGCTTTTTGCAGAATGTCCAGATTTTTGCCACATATTGTTGGTCTGTTCCTCATAATCTTTTTAATTTTCTGGCAAATCATTGACGATTGAAGTCACTAAATAATACTAAATAATGACGGGCATTTGAGTTTCAGACTTTATATCCTTCAGAAATGCATAATTATGCAAAACCTGTTATTCCAGCAATTTTCTAAGTTTATAGGAGCAATATTTAAATTCTGTCCCTATTTTGGGCCTTTGTGCCCCCATTCTTTCTGGCTTTGTCCAGATTTTTTGCACTGAGATGTTGAGAGGTATTCCTGTTGGGTATATTTGGGTTGCATGGCTCAGCTTATAAAGGCCCCAGTGGTCATTAGCCTAGTATATAACAATGACAACCCCCACAGTTACTGCTAGCACTTCTTTATCAGATTTCTTTGCTATCTGGCTAGTTCTCAATGCAGATTCTTGCATTTTGCAGTTGTACGATGACATTCTCCACAGCTATCAACAGCATTTTTCTGCATCTGATTTTTCACTGACTTAGTACTTCTAGTATTTGGATAGACAAAAACAAATGGAGATTTCAAGAATCTGATCAATGTTCCGAGGACTTTTACTCTGGACATATTCCCATTGTCATTTCTTTCAGTAACTGCATTTCTAAATCTGTATCAACACATCTATAGGTTCATAGGTTTATGGGTTCATAGGTGTTTACTAGGCTAACGACCCCAAGGACCTTTTTACCCTAGCCATGCATCCCAAATCTCTGACAAGTTCTGGTACACTTGATAAGTGTAAGCGTGGGCCTGGGAGATGAACCATTTATAGGCTGCCTGTTTGTCTTAGAAACATAGGTGCCAAATCAAGGATAAATTTCCAGTTTCTCATCCAATTGTCCAAGTTGCACTTGAATTGGGTTAGGGAAGAGCTCTGCTTCACATGGATGGGGAGCATAGATGGGATGGTCTCTGGGATGCGTACCTATCCCTCCAGCAGGTCCTATTTATATCACAGGCAACATTTAAGTCCTTAGAATGGGTAATACTGGTACTGTTTGTTTTGTGGATATGCAGAAGGTCCATCAGAGTGGGGTCTGACAATGTCCTGTATGCCAGGCATAGATCTCCCCTCAAAAGCCTATAGGAGAATGAATACAGGGATAGAGCCTTGAGGTGGTCTGCATAGGATATATTACTTACACCCCTGTATTCTTTTAATGAAGAACTTCTGTGGACATTCCAGTTGTTGGATATGCCTGGTTAGGTACATAACAAAGGGCGCATTGTACTGAATGATAGGTCTGATGAATGCCAAATACAGTGGCACAATGACTTCCTTGGACTTAGATGCCATATCTTTGTTTATAAGTTGCACAACATAGAATGATTTCCTCACCACTGTAGACATGATGATTAAAGGCCAGATTACTATCTATGTGTGTCCCTAAGTTCCTGACTACTGGGTCACCTCTAAGGGGTGTGTTGTCAGCATGATAGTTACCAGGGATGGATGTTTTTCCAAAAGATACTATTATGTATTTCTTAGCATTTAGCTTTAGTCCTTGGCTCTGACACTAGTTATTTGTCTGTGTCAGCCCCTCCTGGAGAACATTTGTGTCAGTGTGAGGTTCAATGACTGCTCCTAATTTGCAGTCATCTGCCAATTTAGTCAGCCAAAGTCTACTGACATTAGCCTTGACTTCTGAAACGTAAATGCCAAAAAGGAGCAGTCCAAGGACTGATCCCTGAGGAACTCCACTTGTGACTGGGCTCTTTATAGAGGTGGACTCCCCAATTCTAACTTCCTGGGTACTGTCTTGTGAGCCAGTTGGCTATCCACTGGGTGGCATACGGGTTTGTACCTAACCTCTTGAGTTTGTCAACAATGCCTGAGTGGAGTATTGTGTCAAATGCCTTGGCCAGGTCAAGGTAGGCAGTGTGAATTTTTTTTCCCTCATCCATTGCTTTGGTGACCTTCTCAAAGAAGTCCACCAGGTTGAGTAGGAATGATCTGCCCTTGATAAAACCAAACTAGATTTGGTCAATGTTTGGAGGTTTACTATATCTCTATTGATCATCTCCATGATAATTCTTTCCATGGCTTTACATTTAAGACTAGTGAGACTTATGGGTCTGTAGTTCCCAGGGTCTATAATTGGCCCATCTTTGTGCAGAGGGATGACTGTTGCCTTTCTCTATTCATGAGGCACGAAGTCTGTTTGGAGGCTAAAGTTAAATAGTAATTCCAGAGGCCCTGATAGGTATTTCATGCTATTTAGAAGGCATCCTGGGATATTGTTTAGGCCCATTGATGCAGTGTTCTTGGTCTTAGAGAGAGCATTAAGGACCTGTTCCCTAGTGCTAGTGTGGAGTTATATTTGATTATATTTCCTGATGGAAGGTTTAGGGGGAGAGAGGAGTAAAGTTGGAGCTGAACTTATCAGCCAGGATGTTTGCTATATCTTCTGGCTCAGTATAGGTGGCTCCATTTACAATGAGCTCTGTACAGGATTGTGTATTGCCTTTGAGGTTGTGGACATAGCTAAAGAATGCTTTGTGGTTGCCCTTGGCTTGGGAGGCCAAACATACCTCAAATTTGATTTTGATAGACTTTATTTGTCCTCTGAGGTGTTTGTTTAGTTTGATGAGAATGCTTTTATCTTTTTGGGTGCTGCACCTCCTAATTTTTGCCATGATTTTCTTCCTCCTGTTATACATCTGAATGATTTTGTGATTCCACTAAGGTGGCTTGTTTTCTGAGTTAGTTCTGTACTTCTTCCTGGTGGGTACAGCTGCCTCTCTGCAGCTATTAACATGCTTGTACAGGGTTTCTGTGAACAGTTCTGCATAGGCAGAAGTGTTCTCATGGTGTATAGGGGCTTGACATTTTGCCAGGTTCTCACATAATAACAGGAGGTTAGCCTAAGAATAGTTCCTGGATATTCCAGGTTGAGCTGGGGGTCCAGGTTTTATTTTTACTTTAAAGGAGACCATTGTGTCGTCTGACCTTACCAGGGAAGGCATTACAGTAGGGGGTGTGCAGCACTCTCCCATGTTAGTGAGGACCAGATCCAGTATGGTTGCACCCCTGGTTGGTGTATTGACTATCTTGTCCAGGGAGTTTGTGTTTACAAAATCCAAGAATCTCCGTGCATGTATGTTTTATGTTGTATAGGATTCCCAGTTAATACTGGGGTAATTAAAGTTACCCATGGATATGGCATTGGGTTGGATGTTTAATGTTTCTAATAAGTTTAAATACATTGTATGGTTTTCCTGGGTCATACAGGGGTATCTATAGCTTGCAAGGAAGTGGTATTGGATTTTACCTATGGTGATTTGAACATGGAGCAGTTCAAGTGATTTGTCCTGTTTGACCAGCCTTGAAATATATTTAGTTTTGATGTAAATAGAGACACCTCCACCATTAGTCCCTTCCTGTGAAGTAGCTGGTCTAAATGTGTGGAAGGCATTATAACCTTGAACTGTTGGTGTGCTCTCTTTGCTTTGAACCACATCTCAGAGACTGCACAGTCATCAGCATTCTCTAGGGTAAAGAGAGCTTTCAGGGAGTGGAGATTTTTGTTTAGGCTCCTAGCATTGAGCAGTGATGCCTTTAGATTTTCTTGTTTTTGATTTGCTATGTTGGAAGTACTTTCAGTTTGGCATTGCCTAAAAAGGCACTATGGGGGAAGACAATGTTTTAGCTAATATTTGACAGCCAAGAGGGGAGAGGTGCAGACCATCCCTGGCAAAGCAGCATGGTCTGTTGACCATCTCCTTCCATGCTGACAAATATTACACCCCCTTAGAATGTAATGCTTTCATGTTTTCTTCCACCATTGGTAACTGCAGAATTGCTAAAAGGACCTCTGTTTTCTTTCTTCCAGTAAATCTTCCTTCTCTTAAATATATCTTACAAATGTTATATATGTACTCCTACAGTTTATACTTTTGAAGATTAAGTAGCACCACCTATAATCTCAGATATACTTTAAAAGGCTATATTTTTTGTACTACACTTCTTTTTTTCATGGAATACTTTATAGCCATACATTATTGCAAACAACTAATTCTCTCTCTTTGAACACATCTGTTTTGAGCACCTGCAAATGTTCTTCATCCATAGGTAAGTGGTCTGTTTTTCTATATGTTCACTGCTGTTACATAATGTTAACAAGCCTCTGCTTGTAATACAGCTGGCTTATTTACATCATAATATTATACCACCTCGCTTCTGTTACAAGTTTATTTAACAATTTAAAACTTTTTTCCTATTCATAGTCCCATTCTCAGACTACATTTTTCTCAAGTAGCTTTGTAAAAAGCAATGTTATTTCAGAAAAAGTAGGTACAAAAAAGTACTCACAAGAAAAATAAATAGAACATTTAACAATTATACACTTCTGTCATAATAATAATAAAATAATTTATCAGAATGTATGTCACAATAAAATTGCACATAATATAATAAAATCAGTTAGATATGTTAAGAAACAACAAATAGTATATTATCTTAACTAATATACTGCTGATGGAAATGAACTCGTTTAAACCAGGTAGCTTGTTGGTTGCTGACATCAGCTGCCAATATAATTTCCTCTTTAGTAAATAGACCAATCACCAACTCTTTCCTTTCCTACTACCCTTTTGAAAACAAAAAAAAAAAATCAAACTTGTTTAAATTTGAGCAAGAGGCATTATGCTTGACCAGAGCATTTTTTTTCAATAGAATAGTTACAATGATATATTCTGTCCCTCACCCTATTTATACTGTTGCCCACATAAAAAGCAGGCAAGACACACAGTTTGCCACATAAACAACACCCTTAATATTATAATCAAAATGGCCACGACAATTTCAAGCTTTGTTTTTAGATCCAACAATGACAAACTTGCCCTCACTTATGTATTTACATTGTTTGCATGCCTCACAAGGTACCATCACTAGTCAACTATTCCTAATATAAAAAGAGTATTCTTGTTCAAGTCATCTCTTAATGTTGAAAACACCATTAAAGACAAATTTAGTATTTTCACAAAATTTACTTGGGAGACCAACAAAGTGATTTAATATATTTCAATGTTTAACCATAATTATCTGTATATCACAACTGACAATAGAAAGGACAAATGAATGGCATTGTGATATTATTCCTGATTTTTACAAAGTTCTTATACATGCCTTTTTTAAAATAGTTGCAAAATGACCAAATGAATGTCCCTATGCAGAAACAAAGCTGAGGTACATTCATTAAATTCAAAACCAAACAAACTGAAGATCAAACTCACGTAAAAGTCAAAACAGATAGCTTTAATAAAGGTAAGCATGTTTGCAAAATAAGTTTTGCTCCTTCAGACCAATTTAACACAGTAACAAGTGAAAATAAATACTTTCCCCTATAACTTACACACCTTCCAATTTACTTTAAAACAACCAATCAGAGAAGAGTAAAATAACACACCTCTTCCCAGTCAAGCAGACATACATTATTACTGAATAAAATAAGAATGCATAATAAAATATCACAAATAGATGAAACCAAAAACAAATCACATCAAACAATGATACCTAAGGAAACTCAAAAATAAAACTATAAAATAGACTGTTAACTCCTTAGCTTTATCACTTTAAAGGACAACTACACCCACAGACTCAAAAAACATGTTTATTTCATCATGGTTTGGTGTTTCCTATATTTTAACACCACTCTGGGACTATTTAGAGCTTTTTAGATATTTTTATATGCAATTTCTGACTCTGACCACATGGGATCTGGCATCTTGAAATAATTCTGACTGTTTAGTCTGCCTTTAAGTATCCCAGAATGCACTGTTTATCTCCAAAAAAATTGTATCAGATCTGCCGCATTTTCCCTAAAGCTCCTATCAGTGCACTGATTTTACAGGCATTCACTGCTGTGTTATAGTCACCTACTTTTGGTTAAAATTGTATCCTTTTTTATTGACAAACGCACTTCAAACACAAGCAGTGCAAATGCTATAGAACAGAATTGAAAAGTGCATTTTATTGCTCTTTCTTCTTAGAAATGCTAACTTGATTTCTTTTGTGAAGGCTGAAATCTAGTTCTTCAAGGTATCTCCCCTCCCCTTTCACACCTACCTTCCCTAGCTGTCAAAGAGCTAAGGGTAATTTGACCCATTATCTGCATGTGATTGACAGCAGGTGACCAGACTAATGTATTGTTTTCTTGTCAGCCTTTCCTTCCTTACAGTAGGAGACTTTTTTTGTTGCACTCCTCCTGTCAAATTTAGAACCAAGATCCATAGCACTGGGAATAATCACTGTTTTGCAAAGCATCAAACTCCCATTTATTTTTCCTTCCTGTTTGGTTAAATAGCTAACAAATGATGCACTATAAACACAAAATATTTCACAGACTTGCATGACAGCACCCACATGCTTTTTTAAAGTGGTAATTTAAGAAAATTACAGTATTGCATACTTCTTGTAATCTGATGTAGTGTTGTCAATTAATTGTGACAGGCATCTGCTTCTTATGTAAAAACATGCAATTAATGTCTATGCATGGTCATTGCAAATTTATGCTCTTAGTTTTTGCACCTGTTACTGTGCTTCTGCCTGTACTTTGTCACATATCAGTAGGGCTCTTCAAGAAAAGTGAGATTATAGTTTGACATTTTTGCTAGGTTAAGAGTGGGCTGGGCAAGGCAGCTCTGACATCACAATGTGAGAGGTCCACTGGCTCTTCTATACAGCATGCAAATCAGGCGAGGATTACATCACTTTGGGGGAGGAAACATCCCGGTAGCTAGAGCAAGAGCTCTTGCAGATGTGACATCATCATTTCAGAGTCAGCTAGAGGTTTTTCAAGTTGATTTTCAAAGTGAAAGTAAAACAATACGGAAAGGTAGGAAGCCTAACAGGGAAAACAGTTGAGTGGATTAGTTTTTAAAGCTGCATGGGTGATTTTTCAAGGCTGTATCAATGAACAGGGACTAAAAGAGACAGCAGGTTGAGCAATCTGCTTTAATATCCCATTGTTATCCTTTAAGGATAAACTTGATGGATACTTGATCATTCAAGCCTAATCTCCGATGCAAAATGATTGACTCATTTGTTCATTACTTCCACAATCATCCCTTCTACCAGGTCAAGTCCAAAACTAGTTCTTTTTCAGTTTAATACATTCATTACAAAAAACTTGTAATTAGATACTAGACAAGAAAGTCTGACAAACTGAAACTTAGTATACTTTTTCATCCTGAAATATGATTACTGTTGAAATGCAAATAGGAATTACAAAAAGCAGACTTTCTATAAATGCTGGACTCAAAATACCCACTGGATGTATTCATAATAATAATGACAGCCAAATAATTAACTCTATGTAATGAAAACTGGTTTACTATAGGATGTCTGAATGGCAGACGATCGAGCATGGGTTAGTTGAAAGCCAGTTTTCCAGGAGGCAGAATACTGAACCAGGTAACATCGAACACACTACAGCGAATGGGTAGTGTACTTCGATTATCTGAGTCGGCATTCTGACCGGAGATCGCGGTACAATAAGGAACAGGGAATTAACTGATTTCCTCACTGTAGTGTGATCTTGGAGTTGGTATATGTAATTTGCAGGGGGTGTGGGGGCACAGCCCCCCACATCAGGGGGTAGGGGGCTTGCCCCCCTGCAAAATAGTGAAGTAAATGTACCATTCACGATAGTGCATAATGGTATGCTAGGTTGCATAGCATGGGTTACTGATGTCACCTTCTGCTATGTCGAATACATCGAACTATGGGTGTTGATGTATTCAGTTTTGGTTTGGCTGCTCTGCTGATGATCCGTATTCTGCATTTCAGATCAAAATTTTGATCAGTTGACTGATGCTGTTTCAGACATACGATAGTAAACCATGAAAACTCACATATAAATCTTAAGAATCAGTGCTGACCTCCAAATGCATAAAAATTCACTCAAAGAATTGAAATCACTTCCCTATAACAGAAGCACATCATTCAAAAACCTCAAATATAACTTTCCATGTTTTAGAAAGCACTATTGAAAACAAAATCTTTTCTTGCTTTAGCTGCCCTGGTTGCCACATCAGATTTTTGTTGGACAAATTCACTTTCAAACAAGAAAAAGTTGTTTTAAAGGATAATATCCATTGATTCCCATACCAAAGCAATCTGTTTTACTGACACAAATGTATTTTCCAACTGTATAGAAAATCCTATGGTATTAGCATAAAAAAGTTCTTTAATATTAGATGTGACTAAATAGAAGTCCTTAGTAAAATCTGCTGAATGTAAGACTTCCAAAGATGCCAAGAGTCCCTTAGGACATATGGAAACAATTCCAAAATGCTTTTTAATTTCTTGTCAACATACATAGGCAAAAACTCAGTCTTACTACCAGCTACTGAAATAATAGGTCTCAGAGGAGGATCCTGTTGACCCTTATGGATTTTTGGTATGACAGGGTTAGGGACATTTAAGAATGAAAAAAAGTGCTTCAGATATTTGACCATTAACCAACAATTCATTCAGAAAAAAAAACAGTATTGTTGCAAGACAATTAAACTTCATTTTTAGAAACTATGTTATAAAAATTGTCATCATTTAACAAACACAACATTTTGAACTATATAAAAGTGATTACATAATCACAACTCATTACTACAGTTTTCTAAAGTGTCCAGTAATTCAGTGTAGGGACAAAAAGACTTCCTGCTGTTATTACCAGGATTCTTGTAAATTCTGGGACCAGACATTACATCTCTTTAATTGTTGACTGTGGAATCTTGGCCAAATGAGCATTTATCCTGTGCGAACAGATAAGCTAATTTGTCCGTATATTCAAGAGCTGCCCATGCTATTGGACTGCCGGACTGCAGCCCCCCAGCTATAAAAATAAAAAAATTAAAGAAAATAAAAGATAAAAAAAAAACTTAAAATTCGCGGACTTTCGTGCATGCGCACCAGTCCGGACTGCTGCTGAGACAGTCTGGAGCATGCACAGACTGTTTCAGCAACAGTCTGGACTGGAAAACATGTAAGAGCAGAGATCCCAGAAGTCTATGCAGTTGTAACTGCATAGACTGTCACTGGAAACAGATCAAACTCAGACTGCAATGTCGGCAGGCTGGAGTCTCATCGGGGGAAGAACATCTCACGTGGTGGATGTGCTCCAATGGATATAATGCACGGGCAGGTTTGTAGTACACTAACAGCTATGAATTTAATGGCATGGGATCTACATCACTCCAGGTAAGAGGTGTGTGTGTGTGTGTGTGTGTGTGTGTGTGTGAATGCCCCAGTTGCTATATACTGGTGGCTAGAAACCACTCATGGTGGTGTAGTAGGGAATACCTCAGGCTTGAACCCTGTACCTTGTATGCAGTTGTTAAGGACCTGAATTCCCTACCCACCACCATTTGTAAAAAAATTGCAGATTTTTGCCTCATATTTGATCTGATCTGTTCCTCATAATATCTGTGGTTTCTAAATGTTGCAATGCTTGATATTTGATGGTGCAGTAGTAGCATTGTTGCCTCACAGCTGCAGGTTCTCAAGTTTGATTCTTGGCTGGGGTGCCTTCTGTGTGGGGTCTGCATCTTCTCCCTGTGTTTGTGTGGGTTTGCTTTTGTGTCCTCCCATGTTACAAAGACATGTCTGCATTATTTCTTCATGGGCCTCTGATGAAAATAGTTTTTTTGTTCCAAGTCAGACTGTCCTGATTAACAAATGTTGAATAAAATTGACAGGCATTTGAATTTCAGACTTCAGGTTTCTGAATGTTTAATTCCTTACATATTTGATGGTGCAGTAGTAGCATTGTTGCCTCACAGCTATAGGTTTTCTGGTTTGAATCTTGGCTGGGGTGCCTTCTGTGTGGAGTCTGCATCTCATCCCTGTGTTTGTGTGGATTTGCTCTGGTGTCCTGCCATTTTACAAAGACATGTGTCTGCAGTATTTCTCCCTGGGCCTCTGCTGAAAATTATTTTTGTTCTGTCAGAAGCAAAATTGACAGGCATTTGAATTTCAGACTTCATATTCTTCAGAAAATACATAGTAACACAACCTTTTATTCTAACAAATTTCTAAGTTTATAAGACAAATATTTGAAATTTGTCCTTATTTTTGGGACTGTATTACCCCATTATTGGCTTTGTCCAGGATTTTTGTGCTAAGGTTGACAGCTATGGCAAGAACTGAATTCACTGAATATGTTTGAGGGCTGTATTCCCTCATTAATGGGTTTGTCCAGGTGTTTTGTGCTAAGAGGTTGACAGCTATGGTGAGAACTGAATTCATTAAATGATAGCCATTTAAGTTTCAGTCTTCCGCTCTTTCACAAAGCAGCTGATTTGGCATAGTGGTATGTTGCTCTGACTGTTTTGCACAGGGACCTTGGCAGTAAAATGTATGGTGGTAACACAGCATTTTTCTTTCACAAAGCAGGTGATATGGCACAGTGGTATGTTGCTCTGACTGTTTTGCATAGGGACATTGGTAGTAAAATGTATGGTGGTAGCACAGCATTTTTCTTTCACAAAGCAGCTGATTTGGCATAGTAGTATGTTGCTCTGACTCTTTTGCACAGGGACCTTGGCAGTAAAATGTATGGTAGTAACACAGCATTTTATTCTAGCAACTTTCCAAGATTATACAAGCAATGTTTGATGTGTCCCTGGTTTTTGGGCTTTTGACCCACCCCCCCCCCCCAATAAATGTGGCTTTTTCCAGATTTCTTGTGCTGCGAAGTTGAGATGCAGTTGAGTATTGAGTAGATTTTATAAGGAGCTGAGAGCTGCAGGGGAAGAGAAGTTTAGTGCTGCTTATGCTACATCAGCTTGCATTGTTAATAGCACAACAGGTTGTGTACTTGCTTTTGATGCAGAAGGTTGTTGGTTCTACTCCCACAAGGGGTGAATGCTGCTGTACTGAAAAAGTTAAGATACTAACTATGAGCCTGTTATCAGTTTGCCATCCATTTCCTATTGCAATATTACTAGCTTATCATTTTTAATGTAATATAGGCAATTTATTCCTCAGGGGCACCAGACACTTTATTTTTCGATGAAACCATGAAATATAAAGGTGTTTACCAGCAGCAACCTCTTCATTAGTTACAGATTTATTTAATGTGGAATTATTTAGATGACTTTTTTACTTCTTCAGAGATTGTGCATATTTACTGATAATGGTGGACTGTAGAATTGTGCATATTTACTGATAATGGTGGACTGTAGAAGTTTGAGTAGACTTTTATGATGGAAATGTTCTGAAATGGGCAGTTTTGTCATTATGGGTGCATGCATTTTGTTTCATTGTTTACTGGAAAGATGTTCTGAATTGGGCAGTTTTGTCATTATTGGTGCATGCGGTTTGTTTCATAGTTTAAGAGAAAAATGTTCAAAACAATAGGAAGGTGTATCAAAGAGCACATGTATGTTTCATATGCAAGGGGCCTATGATTTGAAAACAGCCCAGAATTAATCTTTATCTGCCACTGGTAAAATGTATTTTCTTTGAATGTGGGTTTCAATGCTGTTTCAATGAATGTGAGTTTCAAGGGCAGAGAAGTTTTAATGCTAAGTTTGTTAAGCAGATGTCTTAGTGTTTGTGCTGTAAAATGTAAAATAACACTTTAAAATGAAGTCCAAATCATCATATAAGTAAATCAGTATGCACATTAGTGTTTATGGTAAATGGAGTGAAATAGCCAAGTAATGGATCATTGGAATGGCTGCAGGGGGAGGCTCCATTCGACCATGATTTTGTGAGGGGGAAGGGCGGCAAACTTAAAGACAGCCCCAGCTGAACTATACCTCCCAACTGTCCAGATTTTCAAAGAATGAATAGATTTTTGCTTCTTATTTTTGGTTTGTTCCTCATAAAATTTGTGGTTTTCTGGCAAATCATTTAGGAATTAAGTCACTAAATAATGACACACTGAGTTTCAGACTTCATAACCTTCAGAAAAATGCATGCTAAAGTAAGACCTGTTGTTCTATCAACTGTCTCAGTTTATACAAGAGCAATTTTAGTACTGTTTATATGTTTCCCCAATATATTTGGCCTTGTCCAGATTTATTGCATTAACAGGTTGAGAGGTACATGCAAATAAATTGCTTTATAGAATTAGGCATAGCCAAACCTCTCAACTGTCCCTGATTTTGGCTCAAAATGTTGCTCTTCCCCTAATAATCCCTCCACAAAATAGCAATTTTGGAAGAAAACACGGAGGGTTTACAATTAAGAAATAACTGTAATAATCAGAGTTATAGATTACTTTTATTTCAGAAATGCATGTAGATTCTTTTATTTTGTCAGCTGCTCAAGTTAGCAGTACTAATATTAAAGTGTCCCTTCTTTGACAGGTTCCCAGCTGTATTGTGTGGCTATTTTATATTTTACATCACATTTTTGGTCCATTTTTCATAAAATTGTGTTTTTTTTGGCAAATTAGTGACAAATCATTAAAGACTGAAGTTAGAAAATAATGACAGACATCTGAGTTTCAGATTTCATACCATTCAGAAAATTCATACTAATGCAAGACCTATTCTATTATCTTTCTGGGTTTATAAGAGCAATATTTAAAAATTGGCCTTATTTTTGGACCTTTGTCCCACTTCTTTGTATGGCTTTGTCCAGATTTCTTGCTCTGAGGTTGAGAGGTATGACAAATGTGTCAGGGCCATCACAGTCATTCAGAGACATTTCAAATTGTGACATACTTGTTGCACCCCACTCCCCCATGTAGTGACTCTGGATGTGTCGAAGCAAGGCAAGGGGTAGTTATGCAGTGTAAATGTGCAGAGTATCCCCCCCATCCAAGGTAGACACAAGTACTAGAGTGGCTTTTCATCTGTCCTTAATTTTTGCAGAATGGTCTGGTTTCTGTTATATTTTTTGTACTGTTGATTTATGCTTATTACTCAAAGTGCCTGTTGCTCTGTGTTTAAGTAGCAATACTTTAATGACTATCAGGTAAGCTTGGCTGAGATTGCAAGATGCAAGTAAGCTGTAATAAGCATACTGTTAAAGAATTGCCAACAGTGAAAGCCTTTCTGTTGTTGCCATGTAGAGAATACTTAACTAGATAATGTATAAGCCTTGGGTATTGAAATGCATATGACAGTATTTGTAATAAAGGACAGGATTACATTATTTTAAGAAGCTCATTACACTTGGAGACTTCCTGTCATCTCTGCAGGCTTTACCTGTAAACTAAACAGAATGCCAATCGTGTGGTCCATAACCTGTACAGTAATCCTTTTAAGCAATGTATCTTGAGATTATTTCTTGTTTGCTTTTCATTTTTTACTTTGATCATGTTTTCCCCATGAAACAAGTAGATAGTTGTCAGGCAGCAGAAACATTTTTACAAGTGGGGGCATCAGAGATTTCTACTTTCAGCATGTTACTTGGTACTTTAATAAAGCTGAATATAAATTATAATTAGAACTGCAGTGCAAGAAGTGGTTTGAGTTGAGTGCTGCTTGTTTTTCTTATATTTGATTTTGACTGGCATTTCATTAATGTATTTAAAAAGTAATTTCTTTTTTCATGCCTCACAACCTTTTTGTTTCCATCTAGATATTAAGTAAGCTGTCATGCAGCCAATGCATTGAACTATTTTTATTCTTCTACACTTCATTTTGTCTTGATTGGACTCTCATAATGACGGCTTGGCACCCAGGGCAGTGTATTTAGTTAGTTTTTGTGGTTTTGAGCATAGCCCCTCCCCTTTCTAGTTGGCCATACCCCTTCCCATTGACCCCACCCATTCAGCTGTCTCCTGCAGCCCCCCTTTGATTTGAAGTCACCAGCCGCCACTGCGTATATTGTTTGTTATCCCTAGTAATTTTTTTAAGTTTACATTTTTTTCACCTTTTTAACATGCTCATCCAATTTATAAAATAATTTGGTGTAATTATCCTTATGAAAAAAGCCCATCATTGGTAATAGAATCATTGATATGGCCCAGTTCAAACCTGAAATTGTCAAGCTGCTTTGAAAAGTGAGACTTTGGAGTGATTAAGTACCATTTTTCTGCATTTTCTTGCTGCCTTTAGCTAATTCCACCTAAAACGCTAATTTTCTAGAGTTTCTGTGATTTAAAAAGCTTGTTTCAGCTACATATTGTACTTATTTTACTGTCTGCACTTTAACAAAGTAATTTTTGTGTTTAAATTACCTGTTTAACCATTGTATGCTACACACTCAAGTGTGATAGCCATTTCTGTGCATTTAAAGTGTTTTTTTTTATTGTATCTGCTTTATTTTCTGAAAAAAAAAAAAAAACAAACAAAAAAAATACTTGTTTTCCCACCTTTCTAAGCTAGTATAGTCCAGTTTTCATGTTAGTGCTGAATTCAGGGCTGTGTTACAAGTTTCTGTGTTTGCCCATACCTTACTTGGATTACCTTACTGTGAGAGAGGGAGCTTTGAGCAGCCTATCTGTCCCTGGAGGACTGGTTTCAGCCCAGAAATTAGTAGTTTATTGGCCATTTTGGGCTAATTTCTATCTCTTTCATTTCCCTGCTATAACACCTGCATTTGGGCAGTTTTGCGCACCAGGCAGTGCCAGTTAGCTAGGGTATAACTATTCCCGGCTCCACAAAGTCTACTCTTCAATTTTTCCCTTGGAACTAGACAAACTTTCAACTTAAGCACTCAAACCATTCACTTCTCATACCGGCACTTGCTCAAAACTCATAGCAAACACTAATAAACCTTAGCACTAGACCCCCCCCCCATACTGTAGAGAAGGACAAGGCTCTCTATTTGACCTTACCAACCAATCAGTAAAACAGTTCACTGTACCTGTCCAGGCATGTCAAAAGGGCAGTTTCAGGTGTACTCTCCGGTCCAACTGGTGAATCTGGGCATTTTGAGGCAATGTTACAATTGTCTCATGTACACAGACAATCCTCTCCTCCTTCCACCAAACACTAATACATGCGAGAGATACAATTATACAGCCAAACTGGAGGCTAAGCTCTCTCAACCCAAGAATGGACCAGGCAGTCAAGAGGAGAAGGGAATTACTTGCATCACACCACCAGTCTCACATAGTCCTATGAAACCAACACCGGCAAAAAACACACATAAAAACATGAAAATATACTTGGAGGCTCTAAATATAAATCTGCAGAAGCAACAGACACCTCCAAAGCAGACATCCAAGCAACCTCC
Source organism: Protopterus annectens (assembly GCF_019279795.1). NCBI lineage: Eukaryota > Metazoa > Chordata > Ceratodontiformes > Protopteridae > Protopterus > Protopterus annectens. Next base: position 495,897,531 of record NC_056727.1, read on the forward strand.
GCCCCCCAACAGAAACCATGAAACACATACTTCACAAAACCAGTATGCCACACAATCACAGCCCTTAAGGCAAAATAACATACCCAACATACTAGTAATAGGTGACTCTATAGTCAGGCACACTGATGTCCCACTCACTAGGCTGAACACGGAGACACTGAACAAGGAGAAGGCTACTGTTAGCTGTCTGTTGGGTGCCAGGATCCGCCACATAACACAAGCACTCAGGTCACTCAAGAACAAGTACAAATATGACTATGTCATTGTCCATGTTGGCATGAATTACCTGAGACGTACCTCCTTGGACTACATAAAAAGAGACATGGAGGAGCTCTCTGATCACATAGCCCAGGCCGGTATGACCCTGAGTAGCATCCTGCCCTCACCAAGAATTATACCACGGTATAGAGAAAAAATTATCAATTTCAACAACTGGCAAAGCTTCTGGTGTCATTCAAAGGGGATCCAGTGTCTGTCAGCCTGGGATGACATGCTCGACAAGCCACGCAGCTTTGCTAGAGATCACTTGCACCTGTCACCCTTAGGCTTTCGAATACTGGCCAAGGCTCTTGCCACCCCCATAGTGCCTTTTTTAGGCAAGGCTCAAAAGACAATCCCACCACTGTAAACAGCACAAGTAACAAAAAACTGAGGGTAATGCTACTCAATGCCAGAAGTCTAAACCTCAAAATGCACGCACTCGAGGCACTCCTCAGTATGGAGAAAATCAATATATGTGCAGTAACAGAAACCTGGTTTAAGGCTGCAGAGAGCATCCCAGCACTACCAGGCAACAGCTCATACCATACATTTCGGCCACAAAACCCGGACCGAAATACAAAAGGTGGGGGAGTATCCATATTCATCAAGGGTACCCACACCTCCAGGTTAGTGGCACAGCATGATGCTTCTGAGATCATCCACGTGCAACTAACAATGAGCAAAACTGCTATTCAAATTATAGCTTGCTATAGATCACCCACCATGTCCCAGGACCCCCACTCCGCATTCCTGGAAACACTAGGAAACATAAAAGTCCTACCAAATGCCCTGATACTGGGTGATTTCAATTACCCAAACATTAACTGGGATAACTACTCAAGTACAAACTCCCTTGCCCAACATTTTCTAGAATGTATAAACTCAAACACGCTGGAACAACTGGTCAACACCCCCACCAGAGGTGACAACATATTGGACCAGGTCATCACCAACATGGGCGACTGGTGTTCCACACCGGAGGTCAACCGCTCGCTGGTTAGATCTGACCATAAACTAATCACTCTAGATATCCACATTCTGCCACCAGTCCCGGTCAAAGAAACCACCGTGAAAAACTTTTCAAAAGCAGACTTCACGTTACTTAAGACCGAGGTGGGAAGTTTCAAAGCCCCCATGCTAATGGATAATGCTGTCCAAGCTGCAAAATCCTTTACTAATGCACTCTATGGGCACCTACAGGAATGCATGGATCGTGCTATCCCAAACAAAACCAAGACTCACTCCTCCAAGAAAAGGAAACCAGTCTGGTGGATCCCTGCCATAAACAAGCTATACAATAGAAGGAGGAAACTAGTACAGAAAAGTGTAAAATCCCAAGAAGGGAAGACATCCCTGATCAGTATCAGCAAGAAACTACGCTCCCTCATAAAATCATTCCAAGGCTAGCTTCGAAAGAAAAATTGCCAAGGACTCCAAAGATAACCACAAGGCATTCTTTAGCTATGTCAAGAATCTAAGTGGCAATTCTCAGATCTGCTCAGTGTTAGTGCAGAATGGCACAAAATACACTGAACCGACTGATATAGCCAACATCCTGGTAGACAGGTTCAGTGCAAACTTCACCCCGCTCTCACCCCCAAAAGGGCCCATAACTATACCAGAAGAATGTAGTGCCCGTGGAATCACAGACACTCAGGTTAAAACAGCCCTCTCCAAAGCCAAAAACACAGCATCAGGACTGTGTCCCAGGCTGCGTCCTACCTGAGCTCAAAGATGAACTAACCCCTCACCTAAACACACTGTTTAAACTCAGCCTCTCCGCAGGCTACATGCCCACAGAGTGGTGCACAGCTGCGGTTATTCCACTCCACAAAGGACTCCGGGAACTATTGCCCTATAAGACTGACTAGCTTGGTCTGCAAAGCTATGGAGTGCATCATCATGGATCTCATTAACAGAAACATTGGAAACCTCCAAACACTGGATCCTACCCAGTTCAGCTTTGTTAAGGGCAGATCATGCCTCCTAAACCAGGTGGACTTCTTTGAGACAGCTACCAAGGCTATAGACAAGGGAAAGGTGGTCCACACAGCCTACCTAGACCTTGCAAAGGCCTTCAACACCATTCCCCACTCAGGTATTATAGACAAGATCACCAGCCTGAACATAAACCCCTATGTCATGAGATGGGTTGCCAACTGGCTCACAGACAGAACCCACATGGTAAGAGTTGTGGGAGCTAGGTCTGACTCTAAACTGGTTACAAGTGGCGTTCCCCAGGGCTCAGTCCTAGGACCCCTCCAGTTACGCATATACTTCTCAGAGGTACAGGCAAGCACAGCAGGACTATGGCAGACCAAGTTCACAGACGACTGCAAACTAGGGGCTATAATTGACTCTCCGGCTGACACAGACATCCTCCAAAAGGGTCTCACTGAGACAGATACCTGGTGTCAAAACCATGGCCTCAAGCTAAATACCAAAAAGTGCATAGTCATCCCCTTTGGAAAAAACAAAGTACCCACAAACTACCACATAGGTGGTAGCCCCCTAAATACAGAAGACGTAATAAGGGATCTGGGGACCCAAGTAGATAGTAACCTCTCCTTTGATAATCACATTGCCAAAGTGGTTAGAAAATCCTTCTATGTGGCCCACCTAATCACAAAAGGGTTTGCATCCAGATCGAAAGAGGTCATTGGGCCCCTCTATGCATCACTCATCAGACCCATCATAGAGTACAATGCCCCATTTGGGATGTACCTTACAAGACACCTGCAACAACTGGAAAGACCACAGAAGTACCTCACCAAGAGGATCACTAGCCTCAAGCAGATGCCCTATGCAGCTCAACTGAAGAAACTCCAGCTGTACTCAGTTACATACCACCTACTCAGAGGTGATCTCTGCCTGACATACAAGGCCATGTCCAACCCAGAATTGATGGACATGCTCCACCTAAAGAAAACCATATCCCCTCGAGCCACATGCTCCAGGGATCTAAACCTCACCATAACAATAAATAGGATGTGCTGGAGGGATAGATTCCTGTCCCAGAGACTTCCCATGCTCTGGAACAAGATTCCAATCTACATTAGGCAGAGCTCCTCGCTAACCCTCTTCAAGTGAAACCTTGACAAGTGGATGGGAAACAGAAAGTTTATCCCAGGGATCACTTCAATGGCTCTGCTGGACAGAGGCACAGGGAACTAATCTAAGGGAGCGGTGAAAGCCAACACATTCCGGCTAGGCTTATAAATGCCTTTGAGCAGATAGCCTAGTACCTACCTATGAACCTATAATGAGAATTTCCAAATATTCCATTCCAGTTCTATCAAAAAATGGATTAATTTGTCATGTAAGGGAGAGTCAGATATAGCACCACTAGGAAACTTAAACAGGCACAAACCTTTTGAAATGGTTGACTACTGTGCTTCTTTAAAAATATCCCAATTTTTTATATAAACTTATAAATGTATATTTTCTGTAAAAATGTACATATTCATTACTGTTAGATAAAGAACATATATAATTTGAAATTACTGTTGCATAATACACTATTACTTTATCTGTGCTAAAGTTTCTCCCATATCCTGCAAAGAATATAATGTGGCTCATTCCAGTGGTACATGCATATTTACTGTAGTCAGTAAACTTAACCTGTTTATCTTCATTTATGGTCTGCATTTATTTAGTAATGTAGCTTGTTGGTTTTTCTCCCTGTGACTAATTCAAGTTGGCATTTGCCCAGCTATTTATTATTATTTATTTATTAACATTTGTTTACTGAGAAATTCCAACTGGACACAGGTCCTTTTTCAGTGGAGGCTCAAGGAGAAAAGCTCCACAGAACAATAAATGAGCAGCAGAGTACATGAATAACAATTGAATATACATAGAATAGCAAATAATACATAATGCAGCAAACATTAGATATACATACAATATGAAACATAGTAATGAACAGATATACCAATATCTAGCTAGAGGCTAGGAATAAAGGTAGGATGTACATACAGATAGTACTAAGCTCAAACGGATACTGTTCTAAACTCATGTACCTAACTCTTATATACAAATATTGCACTAAACTCAACAAGCTAGAAGGGCTAATGGGATGGATGGGGAAGACAGAGGAGTAAGAGAGGGGACTGAGGGAGTAGTATATGTGGTAGTGAGAGGAAGCTAGGTGTAAGTCAGTTGGATATGTATTTGGAGTGAGATGAAGTGAGGTAGTTAAGCATGTTATAATAGGTCTGAGAGACTGAGTGAGGAGGGAAGAGGAGGGTAAAGGGTGAGCCAGAGCATACAGAGGAAGGAATGCAATGATCAAACAGTGTGAGGCAAGGGAGGAGAGGAAGGGGAGGTAAAAAGGAGGGTTACTAGTCAGGATTGGTGCATGGGCATAACCAGAGACTTCTTAAGTGAGTTTTTAGTGCAGTCTTGAAGTGACTGCAAGAAGGTAGTGCGGTTATGGGGGGGGTTCATAATCTAGATATGATGCAGGAGAATAGTGCTTCTCCCACTGAGTTCTTGGGTTTGGTCACTAGAAGTAGAGTTTTGCTTTTGGAGTGTAGTGGTCTAGTGGAGCAGAAGGGCTGGAGAAGGTTTTGAAGGGATGGGACTTTAAGAGGATGGGTGAGAGAGAATTGACTCAGGTGAAGAAGTTGAGGGAGTTCAAGTCAGTCAAGTTCTCTAAGTGAGATACAGTGGTGGTTGTGATAAGATGCACCAGTGGCAAACTTAACAATTTTATTGCAGCAAGCCTTGAGCTTGTTTAGGTCTGTTTGTCTAAGGTAGGTAAGTACAGCAGAGGCGTAGAGTAAAGTGGAGATTAGGTGGGAATTGGCAGCAGAAATTCTGCATGTCTTGGTGAGGAATTGTTTGTTTCTGTACAATGCACCTAGTTTTTGTGAACCTTTTTTATGGTAAGAAAAATGTGAGTGTCAAATCTGAGATTATTATTAATCTCAATACCAAGTAGTTTGGTGTATTCTGTTGGGGAGATGATGGTATTGTTTTTGGCTAGAATATTAAAGTGGGGCATAATTCGGTTAGATTTAGTGGGTTGGAAGATAAGGAGTTTAGTCTTGCTCGGGTTGAGTAATAACTGGGCATTAGACAGCCAGCTTTCTACAGAAGAAAAGGCTTTCTGTGTGATCTTGTGAAGTTCAGGTATAGTTGGAGCTGAGCAGATGAGGGTGGAGTCATCTGCATACTGTTATGCATTCCTTTATGCACAGTTATCTTGCGTACAGTTACACATTCCTTTAATCAAAATACAAACAACTGAAAGTGGTAAGGTCCATAATCCTGACAACATACCCTTAGGATCTATGAGAACCTGGCAGGTATACTTACAGATCACTTAGAAAAAAAATAAAAAACTCTTAAGCTGATCACTTATGTGAGATTTTATAACTCTGAAGAGAGGCCCTGATTATAGGAGTGAGGAGGTTTTGGAACAACGTGAGGGAATCAGTGGTGATACCAGTCCATAGGAAGCTACAAGTAATCTGGGAGACTTGTATGTCTGACTTTGGTAAAATGGGGAGTCATGGTAAACACACTGAGAGAAATGCTAGTTGTTTTCTTGGAAAACAACAAACTTTGAGTTAAGTATCAACATAGATCTGCAAACAGCTCAGCCTGATTCAGCTTTATAATTAGGTTATACTGGAACATCACAAAGGATACTTCATTGCTGTTATTTAGCATGATAACCTTGTCTTCAGTAAAGCCTTTAACTCAGTCCCTCACAAGAGAATGACAGTCAGACTGAGGGAACTTGGAAAATGAGAGAAATTGCCCAGATGGGTAGAAGTGCATTTGACTGGCATGAACATAAAAATTAGTGGGGGGGGGGTGCTCGCAATGGAAATAGAAGTACTTACTGGTGTTCCAGTGGGAACAGTCCCAGGACCATTGTTCTTTGGCATCTTTGTATCAGGCATAATAAGGGGCAATAAGAAAAGGATCTTCTTATTTGCAGATGACATTAAGATGGAAGACATCGCATGAGGGAACAAACATTCAAAGAGGCCCAAGGAGACTGGTGGAGTGAGTGAGAAAAGAAATCTAAGGTTTAATGTATAGAAGTGGGAAGTACTTCAACTGAGCTCTAATAATCCTGAAATAGAATACCAAACTGGGAGGACTGACCCTAGAAGATGAAATCAAGAGAAGATCCTTGGTACCATAATAATGACAGAGAGGAACCATCTGGTACACAATGAGAAAGATGTAGCCAAACAGAATAGAAAAAAGATTATACCCTCCTTGATATCCTTGTTTAGGATCCATATTTCGTGTTCGGTTCAGTGCTGGTGCATATATAAAGATACATATATCAGATTATTCATGAACATAGAGAAAAGGGGGGGTGATGAAATTCCTAGGATAGAAATGACATCTGCAGAATGGCAGAACTACAAGTGCCTATACTGGAAAAAAATCTATATATATATTTTTGTGTGTGTGTGTGTGTGTGTGTGTGTGTGTGTGTGTGTGTGTGTATATATAGATATATATAGATATATATAGATATATATATATATATATATATATATATACACACACACACACACACTATATATATATATATATATATATATATATATATATATATATATATATATATATATCTACTAAGCCTGAGATAGTGATAAAATCCCCCTACTCTGAGGTACAATGGTCTGTAGATAGAAACAGCAGGAGTGTGGGAGCACAGCCTAAAATATATAAAACAAAATCCGGAGGAAGCACCACGGATGAGGCAGCAAACACTTTCAATGAAGACAATAAAATCAACAGATGTAAGCGCTTTCATGTTCTCTCAACGGACGCTTGTTCAGACATTAAAAAAGTCACTCATTTAAATAGCAATATGTCACCAGTGACATAACTCCATCAATTAATTCACTAAATCCATTTAAAGTGAGCATCATATTATAAAATGCTCTAATATATAAAAACAATGCATAACATCCTGCTATTAAAAAACAACACAGAGTAAAAAATATTTACATAAACATCTGTCTAAGTCTTAGTTGAATAAAGATCAAAAACATTCACTAATGCTTCAATGGTCTGGCACATAAAAAAGGTTTGAGGGAAATCTCATCATTAAACCCATGTCCCTTATCTGCCTGTAACCTAATGATCCATTTCATCTCCACCTGTTCTGTATGGTTCTTAGAATTACCTAGCCTCAAACTCTTATTTATTAATTCTAACACCAAAAATTTAAACTTATGAGAAGGGTCATGATTCAACACATGCTGCGCGTTGTTCTCATCTTCCCTATTTATGGCGTAAAGATGTTCCCTAACCCTCTCACGCAAAGTTCTATTTGTCTTTCCTACAAAGAAAGATGAACATTTACAACAGACAGCTAAATATACTAAGTCACCTGATTTACAGTCAGCATAATGGTCAAATTTATAAACCTTATGCATTGTAGTGTGTTCAAAATTGTCACTGTTTAACATATAACCACAATGATTACAATTCCTGCATGAGAAAGTCCCTTTATGGCTTGATTGTTTCCTGGTGTAATAACTACTTTCATAGCATAGTAATCTTTTCAAAGACTTGGTGCTTTTATATGCATACTTGGGCTTAGGTATGTGCATATTGGGGTGAAGTAAAGGAGGTGCAAACAGAGCTTGTTTTCCTTGGTATGGGGTTAAGACTTAAGTTAAAAAGGGATATCACTTGTTTTCATACAGAGATTTCAAAAACTCGTATCAACATGCAAGAAGAGAGTATGCTAAACTTGGTATGGGGACATCTTAAAATCAAGAAAGGTGAGTGCGACGACCCACCACTGGACCAGTAATCAAGGAGCCTTAACCCTCATCACTGGCACCAGTGGGGGGTGTACAATGAGAGGATGACAGGTACACACAGTATTTCCAGATGCAGCTTTCTGCATCAAATGCAATTTCCCTTAAGAGCACACACAGACCACAGTGAGTTCAGGGTTGGTTTCTCCTTCTTTCTCCAGATCCCCAACTCCCCACTGGCACAGCTATAGAGTTGAGTTCTCAGCTGAGTCGCCAAGCCAAAACCTCCAGCACCCTCTCTATCCAACCATTGGTTCATGCCCTTGCCCAACAGCTGGCACACACACTCTTTGAGGTTTGATTTATGCACACACACACACACACACACACACACACACACACACACACACACACACACACACACACACACACACACACACACACACACACACACACACACACCTGGGAAAGGCTGGCACAGGTTTACTAGCTATGCCCCCTTTTGCCCAGACTATAAGGTAGTTATCACTGCCACCAGCCAACTCCTTATCGGCTATTTTAAGGCCCTTAACAAAGGGTGTTCGATCTTACTGTGTAATATTAATATTAATACAAATGGTAGTTTGACCAAGAGCAAGGCTACTACGAGTGGCCCACAGTATCACCAAATAAATATGCAAGTACTCTCAAAACTTAATTATGTCTCACAAAGATCAACCACAATGAAAGGTTTAAATATATTTAATAATAAATAATAAAAGAACAAGAACATACTAAATATATTCATGGTGACAGAGTTCAAAACCACAGGAAATATTTAAAACAACATAGCAGGACAGTCTCGGATTAATAAAGAAAAATGTCTATACTATGCTTCACTATATTCCTGACTGAATCTAAGAGAATTACTATACCCTAGGTAACTTACTTAAGAGCAAGGCAGATGTAGTGAATGAATCTTATAGTTGTTGTGTCCTGTCCAAGACAAAATACAGAATGCTCTGTCTCTAAGAGACTTCTTAAATTAATATCTCAAATATTACTGTTGGGAGAGTTTGCAGAATGACATCATTTCTTGTCATCTGACTGTATCCCAGTTGAAACCCTCACTGCTGGAAGCAAGCAGTATTTACCATCTACCTTTGAGAATATGTAGACCTCAGATCTTTGGCAGATGCTGGTTGTAATAAAACAATTGCATTCCTTCACATTTCAAAACTAGCAATTATTTCACCTTAAAGACAATATAGAAAACTCCCTAGTATAGACATTCTGTCTCTAGCTACCATATAGAAATTTAATTTCAGCTATTTTTTCTGAAGTTAACCTCCTGTATTCCAGTTTCCACTATTAAAATATATACATTTAAACAGTTACAATAGTGCATGTACATTTCCGTTCTATTCCAGCAGGGCACACTGTGGTTACATTTCAAAAGCACTCTGCAAAAACCTTTTTCAACACACACTTTTGTACCAGTTTGATATACACATGACATACAATTCTAATACAGTTGTAATGCAAGCATCTTATACAAATCATGTTGATATTCACAAATGGCATATAATTATTTACAAAATTCCAGGTAGCTGTGCTGGGAGTATCTCCCTTTGTCACACTTCTCCCCCCCCCCTTAGGTTCATAGGTTCATAGGTTCATACTAGGCTATCTGCCCTAGGGCATTTATAAGCCTAGCCAGAATGTGTTTGGCTTTCGCCACCCATTTTAATTTTATTTTGCTATGCCCTTTTTCGAGGTTAGTATACTGTGCCTCTGTCTGACAGTGACACAGAAGTGATACCCGGGGTAAACGTACGATCTCCCATCCACTCGTCAAGATTCCTCTTGAAGAGAGTCAATGAGGGACTCTGCCTAACCTGGACTGGGATTTTATTCCAGAGTGAAGGGAGCCTCTGGGTTATGAATCTGTCCCTCCAGCATGTCCTATTTATTTCAGTGCTGAGGTTCAAGTCTCTCGAGCACGTAGCTCGATGGGATTTGGATTTTCTGAGGTGCAGCATGTCCATTAATTCCGGGTTGGACATGGCTTTATACGTCAGGCACAGATCGCCACTGAACAGGCGGTATGCCACTGAGTAGAGCTGGAGTTTCTTTAACCGGGCAGCATATGGCATCTGTTTGAGCCCTTTGATCCTCTTGGTGAGGTACTTTTGGGGTCTTTCCAGTTGCTGCAGGTGTCTGGTAAGGTACATCCCAAAAGGGGCATTGTACTCAATTATGGGCCTGATGAGGGATGAGTAAAGAGGCACAATGACCTCCCCTGATCTAGATGTGAATCCCTTCATGATTAGGTGGGCTATATAAAATGTTTTTCTAACCACTTTGGCCACGTGGTTGTCAAATGAGAGATTGCTATCAACTTGGGTCCCCAGGTCCCTAATTACTTCTTCTGTACTTAATGGATTACCACCTATGTGGTAATTTGTGGGCACTTTGTTTTTGCCTATACACTTTTTGGCATTTAGCTTGAGGCCATGGCTCTGGCACCAGTTGTCTGTTTCTATGAGACCCTTTTGGAGGATGCTTGTGTCGGCTGGAGAGTCGATTATGGAGCCCAGTTTGCAGTCATCTGGGAACTTGGTCAGCCACAGTCCTTCCGTGTTGGCCTATACCTCCGAGAAATATATACCAAAAAAGAGAGGTCCCAGGACTGAGCCTTGTGGGACACCACTTGTAACTGGTTTGGAGTCTGACATGGCTCCAGCAATTCTAACCATGTGCGTTCTGTCCTTGATCCAGTTTGAAATCCATCTAGTGACATATGGGTTTATATTTAAGCTGGTGAGCTTATCTATAATGCCTGAGTGGGGTATTGTATCGAAGGCTTTTGCGAGGTCCAGGTAGGCTGTGTGGACCACCTTCCCCTCGTCAATCGCCTTGGTGACTGTTTCAAAGAAATCAACCAGGTTTAAGAGGCAGGATCTGCCCTTAACAAAGCCGAACTGGGTAGGATCCAGTGTCTGTAGGTCCCTGATATCTTTATTTATGAGGTCCATGATGATCCTTTCCATAGCTTTGAAGACCAAGCTAGTCAGGCTTATGGGGTGATAGTTTCCAGGATCCATTGAGGCACCACCTTTATGGAGAAGGACCACTGTTGCTGTACGCCACTCTTTGGGCACATATCCTGTAGTAAGGCTGAGATTGAACAGTAGTTTTATGTTTGGGTTTAGCTCTTCTTGGAGTTCATGTAGGATGCAGCCCAGGACACCTTCTGGTCCCATTGATGCTGTGTTTTTTGCTTTGGAGAGGGCGACTCTTACCTGAGCATCTGAGATGTCAGGGGGGGCAGCACTCTGCTGGGATAGATATTTTTCCTTTTGGTGGGGAGAGTGAAGAAGTTTGCACTGAACCTGTCAGCTAGGATGTTGGCAATGTCTGTGGGTTCAGTGTATTTTTTGTCATTTTGGACAAATTCTGAGCATATCTGGGAATTACCACCCAGGTTCCTAACATAACTAAAGAAAGCCTTGTGATTATCCTTAGTGTCCTGTGCAATTTTTCTCTCGAAGCTGGCCTTAGACAATTTTATGAGTGCCCGTAGTTTTTTGCTAATACTGATCAGTGATGCCTTCCCTTTTTGGGATTTTGCTCTATCATTTAGTAGCTTCCTCCTTCTATTGTATAGTTTGTTTATGGCTGGGGTCCACCAGACAGGACGTCTGCCTTTGGAGGATTGGGTCTTGGTTTTATTTGGAATTGCATGATCCATGCATTCCTGAAGGTGTTCATAGAATGTGTTTATAAAGGATTCTGCGGTCTGGGCCATATTTTCCACAGGCCCAGAGGCTTTGAAGGATTCCACCTCGGTTTTGAGGAGTGTGAAATTTGCTTTAGAGAAGTTTTTCACTGTGGTTTTCTGGGCAGGGGGTGGGGTCGGGATGTGAATATCCAGTGAGATTAGTTTATGGTCTGATCTTACCAGTGAGGGATACACTTCTGGTCTGGAGCATAGAGTCCCCATGTTGGTGATGATTCCCCTCTTGTGGGAGTGGTAACAAGTTGTTCCATAGCATTTGAGTTTATAAATTCTAGGAACCTTTGGGCTAGGGTGTTGGAGCTAGAGTAATGCTCCCAGTCTATGTTTGGGTAGTTGAAGTCACCCAATATAATGGTGTTTGGAGAGACCTTCATATTTTCCAGTGTTCTCAGGAAGGCCGAGTGGGGTTCCTGGGTTTGGGAGGGTGGTCTGTAGCAGGCTATAAACTGGAAGGCAGTTTTGCCCACTGTTAGTTGCACATGGATAGTCTCTGATGCTTCGTGCTTTGCCACCAACCTGGAGGTGTGGGTATCTTTGATGAATATCGATACTCCCTCCTTTTGTGGTTCGGTCCAAGTTTTGGGGCTGAAAAGCATGGTATGAGGTATAACCTGGTAGTGCTGGGGTGCTCTCGGGAGCCCTGAACCAGGTTTCTGTTACTGCACAGATATCGATGTCCTCCATGCTAAGGAGAGTTTTGAGTGCATGCATCTTGAGGTTTAGACTTCTGGCGTTGAGTAGCATTACTCTTAGTTTCTTATCCCTTGTGATACCTATGGAGGTGGGTTTGTCTTTTGAGCCTTGCCTAAAAAGGCACTATGGGGTAGCAAGAGCCTTTGCCAATATCCGAAAGCCCAGGGGTGACAGGTGCAAGCCGTCCCTAGCGAAGCATCGTGGCTTGTCGAGCATATCATCCCAAGCTGACAGGCATTGGATCCCCTTTGAATGACACCAGTACTTAAGCCAATTGTTGAAATTGATCATCTTGTCTTCATATTGTGGCATCATTCTTGGTGAGGGTAAGATGCTACTCAAGGTCAGGGTCATACCGGCCTGGGCTACATGCTCAGAGAGCTCCTTTATGTCTCTTTTCATGTAGTCCAGGGAGGTACATCTCAGGTCATTCACACCAGCATGGACAATGACTGAGTCATATTTGTACTTGCCTTGGAGTGACCTGAGTGCTTGTGTTATGTGGCGGATCCTAGCGCCTGACAGGCTGCTCACCGTGACCCTCTCCTTGTTCAGCCTGGTGAGTGGGACGTCAGTGTGCCTGACGATAGAGTCACCTATTACAAGTGTATCAGGTGTGTTGTTTAGTCTTAAGGGCTGTGACTGTTCGGCACACTGGCTTTGTGAGATATGTGTTGCACGTGTTTTGTTTTGGGGTAGCGGTTGCTTGGGTGTCTGCTTTGGAGGTCTCTGCTGCTTAGGCAGATCTTTATTTAGAGCCTCCGAGTATGTTTTTGTGTGATTATGTGTTTGGTTTGCTGTCATGGTAGGTCTATGTGAGACTGAAATTGTAGTGAGTGTGGTTTCCTTCTCCTCCTGACTGGTTATGCCAGTACTGAGTTGAGAGAGCTTAGCCTCCAGTTTGGCTATATGGTTGCATCTCTCACATGTGTTGGAATTTGTTGGGAGGAGGAGAGGGTTGTCTGTGTACATGAGGCAGTTGTAACATTGCCTCAAGATTCCCAGATTCACCAGCTGGACCGGAGAGGAGATTGACAACTGACCTTTGGACATGCTAGAATAATATTGGGAATTCCTTAATAATTGAAAACAAGGGCCAGTGGGGAGTGAGCGTGTAGTGCTTTTAATGTTTAGTGCTGACTTATATAATTGCTTTAGTGAGAAAGTGCCAGGTAACTTAAGTGCAATGTGTTACAGGTAACTTAAATGTAAAAATGACAAACAGTAACTTTCTTTCAAGTGAAACAAGGAAATAAGTACAGTAAGCAATGCAGATATCACTAGTGATCCACAGAAGCACTGAGAAGCCGCGTATTAGGTGGAATTAGCGTTCCAGGGAAATAACAAGCAAACAAACAACAAGCATATAAACAAAGCTAGATTCAGCAGGCCTGGATCTAGTCTATGCTACAGCAAACAAGGTGTACCAATTTCTGTAAGATACAGTTCAAATATTCAGGCACTATAAACCCTTAACCAGAAATTCCCAGCACAGAAGGGCAGAGTCCAGCCTCTTCTCCCACAAGAGTGCAGACCACAAACCTTCTTAATGTAAAATAACTGGCCTGAAGCCCAAGTGCTTAAACCAGAACTAATACACTTTAAGAATAACAGACACTGGGCTCTCAATCAGCAGTTCCCAACTTAGAAGGATGAAAGCTACCTGTCCTGCCACCACAGTGCATGCCACAAACCTTCCTAATGTAAAACAACTGGTCTGAAGCCCAAGTGCTTAATCCAAAAGACTTAGAATGATAGCTACACTTTAATCAAGTTACTACCAAGCAGTAATAAATACAATTGAATACTTTAGTGAATGCCTGGATTAGTGCTCAAGTTACACAAACAAAGTTAGATCCAGCAGGCCCGAATCCAGTCTATGCCACAGCAAACAAGGCGCACCAACTTCAGTAAGACACAGTTCAGATATGCATGCACTATAAGCCTTTAACCAGAAATTCCAAGCTCAGAAGGGCAGAGTCCAGCCTCTCCTCCCACAAGAGTGCAGACCACGAACCCTCTTAATGTAAAATAAATGGCCTGAAAGCCCAAGTGCTTAAACCAGAATTAATGCACTTTTAGAATAACAGACACTGAGCCCTCAATCAGCAGTTCCCAACCTAGAAGGATGTAAGCTACTTGTTCTGCCACTACAGTGCAGACCACAAACCCTCTCAGTGCAAAACAACTGGTCCGAAGCCCAAGTGTTTAAACCAAAAGGCTTAGAATGAGTTACACCAAGCAGTAATAAATACAATTGAGTACTTTTAAGATGATGCAAAAGTAAAATAAAGCAGGTAGAAACACAAGTACAGTAAAAGCAGATGAATTTTTTTTTTCTGAACAAGTACTGAGATCAAAGAAACAGATTTGAGTGCTGAAACTAGAAAACTGGCTAGTTATAAGAAAACTAAGCTAGAAGGCTTCCCTCCAACACAGAAGGGCTTGGGGGCTCAGAAGCCTACAAATAGTCTATACCACTTAACAGGAAAGGCAGGAAACAAGCTTATTTTTTTTTCTGTTTCCCAGATGCTCTCTTTGTACACAGTAGGAGTGCCTGAAATCAGAATATGATCTCACTGCACTCAGTTGAGTGAGCAAATGAGATGGGCCTAGAAGGAGTATCCAAACTCAAATTTACAAGAGGGGCGGGCAGTTTCAAGGCCACTAAGATTAACACCAAAACAAAAACAGAGATAGTGGGTGGGACTAACTGAAGAGCAGAGTCAAAACTTCCAGTTCAGTTAATATTCCTGCAACACAGTTAAAATCAATTTAAATACTGCATTTTTTTGAAAAAAAAAGTGCAGATAAAGGTACTTAAATTCTCTTATATGTCCAGTTGAATACAGCAAGCTCTTAGCCGGCCAAAGCTGAGGTTTTTAAGCAGAAAATATTCACACTGTACCACTTAAATAGGCAAGGACAGGAAATCAAAGAATGTGGCTACCCCCACACCTGTAATTACTAGCAAATAACAAAATTCAGCAAACACTGACTAACTTCCAGTTCAGTTAATATTCCTACAACACAGTTAAAATCAATTTAAATACTGTATTTTTTGAAAAAAAGTGCAGATAAAGGTACTTAAATTCTCTTATACGTCCAGTTGAATACAGCAAGTTCTTAGCCGGCCAAAGCTGAGGTTTTTAAGCAGAAAATATTTCACACTGTACCACTTAAATAGGCAAGGACAGGAAATCAAAGAATGTGGCTACCCCACACCTGTAATTACTAGCAAATAAAAAATTCAGCAAACACTGACTAACTTCCAGTTCAGTTAATATTCCTGCAACACAGTTAAAATCAATTTAAATGCTGTAATTTTGAAAAAAGTGCAGATAAAGGTACTTAAATTCTCTTATACGTCCAGTTGAATACAGCAAGTTCTTAGCCGGCCAAAGCTGAGGTTTTTAAGCAGAGAATATTTCACATTGTACCACTTAAATTGGCAAGGACAGGAAATCAAAGAATGCGGCTACCCCCACACCTGTAATTACTAGCAAATAACAAAATTCAGCAAACACTGACTAACTTCCAGTTCAGTTAATATTCCTGCAACACAGTTAAAATCAATTTTATTTTTTGAAAAAAAAAGTGCAGATAAAGGTACTTAAATTCTCTTATACGTCCAGTTGAATACAGCAAGTTCTTAGCCGGCCAAAGCTGAGGTTTTTAAGCAGAAAATATTTCACACTGTACCACTTAAATAGGCAAGGACAGGAAATCAGAGAATGCGGCTACCCCCACACCTGTAATTACTAGCAAATAACAAAATTCAGAAAACACTGACTAACTTCCAGTTCAGTTAATATTCCTGCAACACAGTTAAAATCAATTTAAATACTGTATTTTTTTGAAAAAAAAAAGTCCAGATAGAGGTACTTAAATTCACTTATACGTCCAGTTGAATACAGCAAGTTCTTAGCCGGCCAAAGCTGAGGTTTTTAAGTGACTTTTGAGAAACATTGCTTGAGAGGGATGAGCCTATCTGAGAATACATTACTTCATACCCTGTCTTGAGATCCCAGCTGCTTTTGCATTGGTGACCCCAGTACAGTGCTGCACTGTCATATCATATGCCTGCAATCCTAAGCTCCTCCATAGTAATTTGGGATATTGCTGGCTGGCTCCCTGTAGCCATAGATCCCCCTCAGACCCCTCCTGCCTTCTACTACAAATACGTAGCACCAGGGCCTCCCTGTCATGGAAAGGTTTCATCATGTCAACATGGTACAGTTTGTACTCCTGCCTGGCAGTTCTACCATGTAGTTAACATCACTGACCTTCCTTACCACTTTTAAGGGACCCTCTCAAGCTGCCTGCAGCTTGTTGTGTCTGACAAGAATGAGAACCATAACCTGCTGTCCTACAGCATGCTTTCTAGCTCGAGTATTCCTGTCATACCAGGCCTTTTTCTGCTGTTGGGCTTCTACCAGGTTCTACTGGGCCAAGCCCATGAGTTCCCTGAGCCTTGACCTGAGGTTTAGTAGCTATGCCACAACAGACTTCTTGTGGGATTCACACTCACCCTCCCACTCATCATGAACCAAATCTAGAGGTTCCCTCACCCTATACAGTACTCATACAGCAACTCAAAGGGCGAAAAACCTGTGGATTCCTGAGGCACCTCTCTGTAAACAAACAACACATGGGGAAATATTTGTCCCACTCCCTCTTAAACTGTTCTGCAAATGCCCATAGAATGGTCTTTAGTGTAGAGTTTACCTTCTCCACAAGACCATTAGTCTGGGGGTGGTAGGGGTAGTCTTTAGCTGCTTCACCCCACAGCCCTCCCACAGACAAGTCAGCAGGTCTGATATGAAATTGGCACCTCTGTCAGTCATTATTTCTTTTGGGAAACCTGCCCTGCTGAAAATCTCTAGCAAAGCATTTGCCACCTTTTCTGCCTCAATGGAGGACAGAGCCACTGCCTCAAGGTATCTGTTAGCATAATCTACTACCACTAGGATATACTTCTTTCCTGTGGAACTTTGGGTATTCAGAGGCCCTACAATATCCATAGCTACCCTCTGAAATAGCTCCTCAATCATAGGCAAAGGAATCAAAAGAGCTTTCACCTTGTCTCCTGTCTTGCCTACCTTTTGGCACTGCTCCCAATTCCTGCAGTACCCTGTAACATCCCTGGAAATCTTAGGCCAATAAAAGTTCTGCATAATACGTCTCTTGATACGCTTTATGCCCATATGACCTGCAAAGGGAATGTCATTGGCTATGGCTAGATGTGCCAGACAGTAGGCTCTGGGCATTACCAACTGCTGTATTCTTTCATCCTCTAGCCCTCCCTCAGGAGTCCACCCTCTATACAGTAACCCTTTATCCCAGTATACAGCTTTCCCTTTTCCTTGACAATCAGATACTTCCCTAGCTACTTTCCTCAAGCCTTGTAATGTAGGGTCTGAGAGTGACAGCAAGTGCCTCACTGCCAGCCTGGGTACTACTACCCACCTCTGCCCTTACAGTCACTCTGTCCAAGGGAAAATCAGTACCCACCAGCAGCTGTGTCTCACCTTCAGTCTCACTGCTTACAGGGTAGCTCCCTCTCTGAAGTAACTACCTTACCCATCCTGGATTCAAGTGTGCTCTCTGTCTGGGCTCCCCCAAGGCTCCCAGACCCACATGCTTGTCTCCAAGCCTGACTGCATGTAACTGCATGCACACAAGGTACTGCACTATCAAAATTATTCCCTATCAGGACGTCTGCAGGAATATCCTGAAACACACCTACTTGCTTGCTTTCTTTTCCACCCTCCCAGTCAAGGTGAACCATAGCCAAAGGTATTTGGAATGGGGGTCTCTCGTAAAGCTCTGACTGGAGTAGACTGCCCAAGCAAGTAGTGCTCCTCTTTAACCATTGCAGGCTTCACAATGGTTAGTTCAGAGGCTGTGTCTCTCTTAGCTGTGTCCTGTTTCCCCATCTACCTCTTGTGGTAGTTTGGTACCCTTTGTTGTCTTGAGACAATTTACTGCTGGCATTCTGTCATTCTCACTTATTGGCTGTCCACCTTTTGTTCCCCACCTTGCCTCTGTGGACATCTATATGCTACATGGCCCCACTGGTTACATTTAAAACATTTAACCCTTGATCCCGGCCATGTACCTGAACAAGTGACTTCCTCTGTTACTGGCAGACTCTGTTGGGGTGGTTTATGCTGCCCACCATGGGTTCCCTTAGACCTATGTGCAGCACTGGGTATCCCTTTCCTGTGCAGTGATGCCCTGCTTGCTAGGTATAGGTCTCCCTTTTTCCCCAGCTCATCTGTAGAATTATATTCTCTATCTGCTAACCAGATTCTCATGTCCTCAGGAAAAGTGCTAAGGGGTTGTTCCCTCACCAAAAGGTCTGCCAGCCATTCAAAAGTGGTGACCTGACTCCCACTCACCCATCTATGAAATAAGTGCTTAATTCAGCAATATATTCATACACATTTTCATCTGCTTTGCATCTATGCTCATGAAACTTCTTTCTATAAGTTTCTGGTGTTAACTTAAAACACTCTAATGAACAGTTTTAACAGTATTATAATTTAAGCAATCAGTATCAGACAATTTAGAAACAGCAGTTACAGCTTTACATGGAGTAAGAGGGTCAGGAATCTTACTCAGAGATGTTATACTGTTTACATACCCTTTCAAACATATGAATAAAACTATCAAAATTATCACCCTCTGTAAATTGTGGAAGAAATTTACTGACCTTTGTTGCTTCTGGGGTTCGGTTACTCCCTTCCCCATTACCTCCATGACCCTGATGAAGAGTCAGGATCTCCTTTTCATGTTGCCTCTGCCTCTCATTTTCTTCAGCTTCCAGACATCTCAGTCTCTCTGCTAATTCTGCTTTGACCTCCAAATGTTGAAGTCTTTCTGCTGATTCTTTTTCCAAATATTTGGCCTGCAGTTCATCTCTTTAACTTTAGATGGATTTTTAAGTCCTCTGAGGCAAAGTTGAACTACCCAATTCCTGAGAGTTGTACATCCCCAAGGCCAGTCTGGTTGCCCTCCTGGTTGCTGGTCTCTAATGCAGCTGTGGTTAAGGCTGCAATTATTTCTGCTTTAGTCAGATTGACATGCACCAGTCCTTTGTCTTGGCACATCTCAGCCAACTGGCTCCTTGTCAACTTGCCATACTCCTCTGCTGACATCCTTGCCTGCTCTCCTTAACTAACTAAGCTAACAAAAATGAATAAAACTATTGTGATATGAAACTTTCAATGTTCACTGTGTGGCTGCTTGAGACTACAATCACCTTCTTTAGTGACAACTGTTTACAGGCTACAGGTGTTCAATATCCACACCACTGAATCCTAATATGTGATGTGGTGATCCCACCACTACCAACCAATAAATGTGATGCCCTACCAGTGAACCAGTAATCAAGGAGCCACAATCCTCACCAATGGCACCCGCAGGGGATGTACACTTGGATGATAGCAGCTACACATAATATTTCCAGATGCAGATTTCTGCATCAAGGGCAATTTCCCTTAAGAGAACACAGCAATCACAGTAAGTCTGGGGCTGGTTTCTCCCTCTTTCTTCATATCCTCAATAAACTCACCACTGGCACAGCTATAGAGTTGAGATCTCAGCTGAATCTCCAAGCCAAGACCTCCAGCACCTTCTCTGTCCAACCAGTGCTTCGCATCCCTGCCCAAGTAGCTGACACACACACACTCTTTGAGGTTTGATTTACACACACACACACACACACACACACACACACACACACACACACACACACACACACACACACACCTGGGAAAGTCTGGCACAGGTTTACTAGCTATACCCCCTTTTGCCCAGACTTTAATGTAGTTATCACTACCACCAGCCAACTCCTTATCAGCTACTTTAAGGCCCTTAACAAAGGGTGTCCAATCTTACTGTGTAATATTAATATTAATACAAATGGTAGTTTGACCAAGAGCAAGGCTATTAGGATTGGTCCACAGCATCAACAAATAAATATACAAGTACTCTCAAACTTAAATATGTATCACAAAGATCAGTCACAATGAAAGCTTTAAATATAGTTAACAATAAGTAATAAAAGAACAAGAAAATATTAAATATATTCATGGTGACATCAGAGTTCAAAACTCAAAGGAAATATTTAAAATAACATTGCAAGACAGTATCAGATAAATAAAGAAAAACATCTAAACTATGCTTCATTATATTCCTGACTGAATCTAACAGAATTACTATACCCTACTTAATTTACTTAAGAACAAGGCAGATGTGGTGAATGGATCTTCTAGTTACTGTCAAGTCAAAGACAGAATACTAATCCTGTCTAAGAGACTTCTTTAATATCTTAAATATTATTGCTGGGATAGCTTGCAGAATGACATCATTTCTTGTCATGTGACTCTATCCTAGGTGAAACCCACATGTGAAAATACATAGACCTCAGATCTTTGGCAGATGCTGGAAGTCATAAAACATTCGCATTCCTTCACATTTCAAAACTAGTAATTATTTCACCTTAAAGACGATACAGAAAACTCCCTAGTATAAATATTCTGCCTCTAGCTAACATAAAGTAATTTAATTTCAGCTATTTTTCTGAAGTTAACCTCCTGTATTCCAGTTTACACTGTTAAATATATATACATTTAAACAGTTACAATAGTGCATGTACATTTCTGTTCTATTCCAGCAGGCCACACTGTGGTTACATCTCAAACACCACTTTGCAAAAACCTTTTCAACACACACTTCTGTACCAGTTTGCCAAACACATGACATACAGTTCTAATATAGTTGTAACACAAGCATCTTATACGAATCATATTGATATTCACAAATTACATATAATTATTTAGACAATTCCAGATAGCTGTGCTGGCAGTATCACCCTTTGTCACAGTTGGTATACCTAACATATATTACAGAACACTGTCCAGACCTGGCCAAACATAAATGAGACTGAGGGGACGTTGTTTGGTATCCCTTTTCAGGATGTTCCCTATAACAATGTAGTTGCTTTGTTAGATGAGGAGTGAGGTATAACCATACCAGAGGAGTAATCCTTCTGAGCAGAGATGTTACCTTATAAGATGTGGGTTGATAAGTTGTGCTGAACCCCTGCATCGTTATAATCCATACATTCTGGTCATTACAGATACATAATTAAAGACTCATATAAACAATACTGAGCTCATGACAGCTAGCAGTAATATTTTTTGTCAAGACAGAACCCATATAAGGCAAAAAGAGTTTATATATTATATAAGAACCTCTAAACTGCAATATGTATAAACAAAACAGTGTCCGCACCATAAAAGCTATGAGACAATTTTGCCAAATGTTCCTTTAAGAAAATCATGCAAATCATCAGAGATGTATAATCTCTCAGAATGACTATAAAGCATTATTGAGGAGATTTTTCCAGAGTTAGTTAAAATATCAGGCTAAAAAAAAAAAACATTTGTTTAATATATATAAACTACTTTGCCAGCTCATTAGATTGTATTCATCTCTATGGAGTCAGTCAGCTGATGACAGTTCCAGCCAGGATAGATGTAAAATCTGTTGGGGAAAGCATATTGGGTTGAATACTAACATCCCGATATAAGCACAGTGGGTGTACTCCCTGAATCTGCCAGTGATCACCATACTACTTAGATTCATCTACGCACAAAGCATAAAAAAATTATCCAAAAAAATAATTAGTCAGCACATCCTGGGCATATATGACAAATACTTAAACTGCTTCTTTTTAGTTAATAGTTCTGTTAGTATTATCACATAAATTCTGGATAGCATGGCTTCCCTCTAAGTATTAATGTAATATAGTCATGGATTTCTTACAAACTGAACGCACTTATGAACAGAAGAGAGTGTGGTCTGTATATCATCATGGCAAGACTCATGCTGATTCTACTACTAAATGCAGATCAGGAATGCAAATAGGAAGTCTGAAGAGATACAAAAGGGTTATCTTAATGCAGATTAATAAAATTTCAGCTCCCAAGAACCTTTTTGAATAATGTCCTTAGACTTAGCCATAGTTCAACCCCCATCTCTAATCACATATACCAGTGACAGAGAAGCAGTAACTATTGAAGGATTGTTTAAAATAGCAGTCCCAAAACTCACACCCACACTAAGCTAGCTAGACATATCCAAAGAAACACTGAACCCTGTGCATTAAAGGAAGTGAGGTGATTGTCCTCACTGCAAAAAATTCTTTACAAAAATGAGAGGGCATGGCTCACTGCATTCAGATGGCTTACCTTCCAGTTTTATGAAATCAAATGCCTTTTCATTTGCCATTTCCCTAATCATCTTTTTTTTTTACTGGCCCCTCCCCCCATAGACCCAGCCTGATGACTCTTCTGCTTGCACCCAATTGGCTCACTAATTCTATGACAGCAGGTCTGGGAAACCTCAAGGAAGACAAGAGTCTTACAGCTCATTTGTTCCTGTGTAGGAATGTCCTGTCAGCTCAATCACTTCATGGTGAGAGTAGATTTGTAGGCAGCAGTCCAGCTTGCCGTTCCTACAGGATGGCCTACCTTCTCCCCCGGTGGAGCACCTCTCTCCCCCATGGTGGATCTTCCGAGCTTCATTATAGCTACCCTCCCAGGGGAAGCATGGTTCTAAATGCTGAATTCCCCTCAGCTTACTGTGTATGTTACATACAGCAGTGCATGCTCAGTAGGCTCGAGATCGAGGTCCACAAGGTGAACTCCTAGTGGTCCTGCTAGGTTTCACTCATGTAACACAGAGCTGTCTCCTTCCTCCCAGGATGTGTGAGTCAGCAATGCATGTTCACTCCCATCTTCACTGACCATCTCCTACAGGTGCTCAAGCCATTATTCAAACTTGGGTAATTTGCAACATAGTCACTCCTTTAGTTCCCCATGCCACAGAGCTTGTTATTTTTTAATCATGTTGGTAACCAGGAGTATCAGGAAACATCTGGTTCCAAGTCATGGAAGGTCTGACATAGTACACCTTTTACTAAGGAGGTGCTCCTTTGGAACCCAACAGCTACAGTACAGCCCTATCACCATCCTGAATTCCATGACTAAAGTCCTCGGGTTTATCAACAATCAGAATCCAACATTATACACTAAGGCCCAAAGAATCCTAAGCCTTTCTCAATACGACTTTAGAAAGGACTCTGTAATCAACACTGTTAGAATAACAGTATATATATATATATATATATATATATATATATATATATATATATATATATATGTAGAGAGAGAGAGAGAGAGACTAAACATAGTGCAGGTAGTATTAAGCTTGCCTAAAGCCTTCAGCATACCACTGTGAGCTAATAAACAGGCTAACAGACCTTGACTTGCATGCCATTAACTATTTTAAAAGAAAACTGGCTAAAAGAATAGTCAGGGTTAAATAGTGATACTAGTTCTCCTCTAAGTGTAAAAGTGACACGGGAGTAACAAAAGCCTCTAACCTTGAACCTCTGTTCTTTAGCTTTCATGTCAGCTCTTTACCAGACAACTACAACCTCATCCTTATGCATTATGCAAACCACTGAACAGTTTAAATGACACCAAGCTGAACGTTTGATACTAGAAAATGGCTACATGACTCCTGTCTTAATGTAAATGCAAACAAATAATGCAAATCAAATTTGTAGCAACTATTGTTAAAACATCCACTCTCGTACCCTATCAGTTAAGACCAGCAGCAACAAAGAAATTCCATGAATTTCAACAGTTAAATAACTGGGGCTAATAGACCAGAGCTTCTCTCTTGACAAACAAATATCTTCTTCTTTTGGCTTTTCCCAGTTAGGGGTCACCACAGGGATCACCTTGTCCGCTCATGATTGGCAGTGGAGTTTTACGATGTTGAGTTGCCAGCCCAGCACCCAACCTTCCACAGAAGGCACACATATGCACACACTCACACCTAGGGCCAATTTAGAGCATCAAATCCACCTGCAGCATATCTTTGGTAGGAAACCGGAGCACCCGGAGGAAACCCACCCAACCACAGGGAGGACATGCAGACTCCACACAGAAGGCACCCCAGCCAAGGATCGAACCAGAGAACCTCTTGTTGTGAGGCAGCAATGCTAACCACTGCACCACCGTGGCTGCCCTTCTTGACAAACAAATATACCTAGTATAAAAAATAAAATTAACTTCTATATATTTTCTTTCTTTCTTAATATACATTTTAGCCCTTGTGCAATCATCCATCTGCTGTGACTGCTACTTCTCATTGATCTCCAGTTCATGAGAACCACTTATCCTAGGATATTATAGCAATAACCCATGCCTGGGTGTGGGTAATGCTGGATTTACCCACAGTTGGTGTGGTTTGGTCACGAGGGCGAAGCCCGAGTGGCTAAACAAAGACAACCATGGGTAAATTCAGCATTACCCACACCCAGAAGTGGGTTATTGCTATTAAACAATGACATTATTTAAGAAAAAAAATAATTACTTTTCTTAAATAATGGCATTGTATAATGCCTCCTTGCTGCCCTTCCACAGCTGTCTGGTATTCTGCGTCAGTTCTGATGTACTGCACATGCGTATGCTTACACAGTACATCAGAGCTATGGGCAAAAGCAACAGAGAAAGCAAGATCTCCGTTGCTTTTTACAAGCTGTCTCGCTATGTTAAACCCATTTAACATAGCGAGACAGTTTTGAAAAAAGCAACGGAGAAAGCAAGATCTCCATTGCTTTTTACAAAGTGTCTTGCTATGTTAAAGGAGTTTAACATAGCAAGACAGCTTTAAAAAAAGCAACGGAGACTCTCCTTTGCTTTTTTTAAAGCTGTCTCGCTATGTTAAACCCATTTAACATAGCGAGACACCTTTAAAAAAAGCAACGGAGATAGGAAGATCTCCATTACTTATTTTAAAGTTGTCTCGCTATGTTAAACTTGTTTAACATAGCAAGACAGTGTGTAAAAAGCAACAGATCTTGCGTTCTCCGTTGCTTTAAAAAAAGAGTTATACTAATGGAAAAAGTCTGGGCGACTGGACCTTTTTCTATTAGTATAACTCTGATTTACAGCATGCACGCTGACCAATCAGCATGCACATTTTAGAATATTAATGGGGGGTCATTGTATAATATTCAATATCTTCCCAGTCATATTTTGGAAAAGAGACTAATGTGTTCCACATAACATTCTCCTTAATGGTATAGCGCTTTCTTTATGATGCGTATCTATGTGGCTCCCCCAGTGATGTAAGGTCAGGTCACAAAGACCAAAAAATGTCTGCTAATGTGTGCCCAGCTAATAGGATCACATATTGCAGTATCTAGTCTTACTGCCTGAGGCTATTAGTCCTTGCTGAGAACCCACCCACTCCCACTGGAATAGGTAAGTCAAAAAATGACACTAAAAATATATACTTTATACAGGGTGGGTACTTCCTCACTTGCAGAGCCAAACTTGTAACTTCACTTTTATTTTCCAGGTCATTCCTTGTCTGTTTACTTTATACAAACAATTCTTCTGTATTTTTAACTAAATTGGAAAATTTTTACTATAAAGCAGCAAGATTTTCATAAATTATCACCAATAGCGCACCACTGAAACCTAACCAAATCGAGACTTCAGTGATATCCTTTCAGTCATACCTCTAACTTCCTGCATCTTACGCTACCCTCACCAGTGCTTCATTTTTTAGAATTATGCACTCCTTTACAGCTGTAACATCTGGAGGGCAGACACTCATTAGTAAATAAGTAGCACCAATTCCCTTGGAGATTCGTTATGTAAGACGTCAGTGGATCATTCCTAGAACTTGTTTATTGTCAGTCTTAGAGATGCCATGAGCCTACCTGCTTTAAAAGAAATATAGCTTCTCAGCTGACAGTTACAATATGGGACGTATTAAACAGAGCTGTCAACAAAAAGGGAAAAAGAAAGGAAAAGTAGGAGCACCACAACTCAACAGATAACCTGACTGAGTAGTTGATAGCATTTTATTGATATTAGTTCAGTAAACTTGTAAACAAGGATATCAGCTATTTAATGCATACATAAAAATTACTTCTATCTTTGAAATGAACTGCCCAGCTGAGCACCTCACTCAGATATTCCTAACTCAATGTGCATCTTGCTTCCACTTGATTATTTCTTTTATTTGTTTGTTAGCATTTGTTAACCATGTACGTGGGCTGGTGCATAGACAGACCCTTTTCAGATATGATCTGGGTCACAAGGGCAAAACACATCATATAAATATATGGGCAGTTTATTGTAGCCAAGCAATCAACATGTTCTTGGCAAGTGGAAAGAAACCAGAGCATCCAGTGAAAGTCCGTACAGACATGGGGGAGAACATACAAGCCCTATGTAGACAGTGACCATAAGTCAGAGATCCTTCCACTGAATCACCAAACCTATCTTATTTCATGTAATGCAGCTTTGAATGTGCTGTAGTTCCATGTGTACTTTTCATTGTGAAACCTGCATGAACATTTTTAAAATGCAACGTTAATACTTTAACTGAAGTTTTAGCCATGCTGTATTGCACAACCTGATGTGAATTTGTAGTAATGAAAACATGAATTCTTACTGTGCCCTGACATAGAAATGAGGCCCATTTTGTCACAGTATTAGAAACCTAAAACATTTGGAGAAGTTAAAAAAAATGGAAAAAATATAAGTGTTTTTGTATATGACCTACCTATTACTTGTCCCCACATTTATATGCAGTCACATGAAGTCATGAGGACCACACCTATATGCTTGTGCATATCTGTGTTAATTTGATCATGTTCGTGAAGTGACATTTCAGGTCTTGATGCGAAGAGCTGTCAATTCATACTGAAAACCCACCCTCTTCCCTTAGGTAGACAAGTCAGAAAAATATCACTGCTTTCATATCCACTTCTGTCAACTCCTCAGGTGTTTTGGTAAAATAGTTGACTATTAATAACTGCATACAGTTCTATGATGTATTGGCATGTTTAGAAAGATAGATCTGTGTCTCTAGAAGATAGCTCCCCTTATATTTTATGCTCTTATGCACCAATGAAAATTAGCTGTACATTTTTTAACTAGGGAGATGATTCTTGAAGATATTAATCACTGAGAGGATGGAAACTAAATGAGTGCATAATAAAACATTTCTATATAGTGAAATGGAACAAGATACTAAAGTTATGACTGCAGGGGAAGTAATAAATGCCCTAATCTCTTTTTCTCTAACATATTTCATAAACATGTAACTATTTGCATCCATATTCCAGGTGCAATGCATTCCTCTTTTTCCTCATGGATGATTAAGTAAAGCCTTCTTTGCTTCTCTCTATTCCGCTTTTGTTCCCGTGATGTAAAGGGATTATTATGTTGTGGCTACTTACATGCAGGATGAGATAAACCAGCAAGCAATGGCTGTGTGATTGCAGTGAACTTTAGATAGGCCGAAAAAATTCACACAGATGTCTCAATACTGGACATTGTTTATTTTCATGCTTTCAAAAAAAAGAGTTAACTACTTATTAGGACTGACCACAAAGGCATTAGGTAAACATGTTATGGGAAAGATTACATAATGTCCTGCATCCCCCATCTCCTTTTAACGTAGACAAGGTTCCACTCTCATCGTCAGCGTTTAAAATTATCAGTGTCAGAAATCATGCCTGCAAGCAATAAAGCAGCCAGTTAGGGAAATTGCTCGACAGGAATAATGCTACTTTTGTTGTTGTTCACGCTGTATATTTGCATGGGCAGGCAGCCAGTGAAATATTTCAAGCACTATAAATCACCCTGATGATCTGCATTGGGAAGTTGCTTTTTAATACCTTTAATAAATAATAATAGTAATAACAATAATAATAATAAATA
>NC_056727.1:495928343-495968343 GCF_019279795.1 Protopterus annectens
AATATGGTGGAGTGATTCAGAAATATACATTTTCCATAAGTGTGGGCTGTGAGTCTTCATGCCAGTGAAAGTGACCAATGTAAAATCCTGGAGTTACAGGAGTGGAATAGTGCAACTATATTAGGAATAGCCAAAGCATTAACAAACTTGCATATGTGGTAGGTTGTATTTGCCACCAGTAGACACCATGTTGCATGTTGTCGCCCTTGGAGGCACTCTGCCATCCGATTGCACTTAATGTTTCATTCTTATCATGCCACTGAAACTGCAGACTGCTACCATACTGATAGAATTACCATGGGTCACTCTCATCTGCTGGACCATTGGGGTTGTGGAGTGGATATTCCTGTGGATACCAAAGTACATTCAATTTAGGAAAATACTAGCCACAAGGACTTTTAGTGACTAAAAGGAGGGACATGATAGGCATATCCCAGGCATCTACCTCAAGGATGCTCAACCAGTTACACAATGCCATGCTACAGCATGTGCAGGAAGCATAAGTGCTTTGTACATAGCACATAGGAAAGAGCCAACACCATACAAGACTTTTATGACATGAGTATGACATGGCTCATTTCTGTGAGGTACTAAAGGCCATAGACTGCATTCATTTTGAAAAGAAGGCCCCTCCTTGTGGACTAGGAAAAAGTAATGCACAGGCTATGATCTACAGTGTGTCTTAGACCACCCAAGCTGTACCATAACTCCTACACTCGACAAAAATGTAACCTATATCAATAGTCTGTGAGGAGTAATTTTCCCCAGGTGCATCTTATTGGTGATTCTGGATATTTTCTAGAGTCATGGCTGATGACACCAATCAGAAACTGGCAGACCATGGCAGATAATGGCTACCCCTATGCCCTGCCATAAACACATGTCATTGCCAAATGTATATTTGGGCTGCTGAAGGCACACTTTCAGTGTCTAGGTGTATCTGGAGGTGCCATGCATTATGACCCTTGGCACATGTACAAGCATATTCTCAGTATGTAATAATATTGAGGAAGCAGTTACAGCAGGGAGTATGCATGCAGGATGAACACGCCCCACTGCACCAGGCAGTGAAGGGAAAGCAAGATGTGGAGATGTTGGAGGAGACAGAAACAGGAAAGGACCATGCCAGATGAAGGCAGACACAGTGCACCATGGTGCTGGCCAAGAGGCAGCCACTGGCCCATAACGTTGGATTGTACACCCTCTATGTTTGGCACTTTTTGTCTGACTCTATAGCCATTATTTCTCACCTTCACTGCACATCCTGTTGTGAGCATAAGCAGGACTAGTAACTATCTGTAGCTGGAGCAATGAGTTTTTATTTTGTTACTTGATAAAAAGGTCTGGGTCACTTGAGTTTTTATTTTGTTAATTGCTAAAATGGTCTGGGTCACTTGATGCCCAGATCAGGACCTGTGAAAGGCTTTCAACCATCATAATCAGCATGTTTCTGAATCCCATGATACATAAGCAAGCATTGTTAGAAGGTACATTTTTTTAAGTTGATGTACTCACTTTCTTGCATAATTTGCTAACTGTTGACATTAAACAAACTGTAACTGTATTTGATCACATTGCATTTTTTTCTGGCACTATGACTGCTGTTTCCTAAGCACAACATATTACAGTCTTAGAAGCCTTTATGCATACCACTCTAGTCTGTTATACGAAAAGTGCCCTTAGAAATTATTCAAAGTTTAGCTCCATATCAATATCAACCTCTTAAATAGTACTCTCTGGAATAGACAATGTTCAGAAAGTATCAAAGCTTCATGTTGATTAACAAACTGCACTTAACCATAAATTAATATATTATTTTTCAAGAAAAATATATGTATCTTGCAAAGTTATAAGTCAAGTATTGTGAGTATTGTGATGATCAGTTTAAGTTATAAGGTTTCATAATAGTAAAAGTACTTTCTATAAAGTCAACAGGACACAAAAGGTGAAAAAAACAGATTGCATCTTAAGTTACATATTTTATTTTTATTTTTATTTAACTTTTGTTAACTGGATAGGTTGGCTGATCTGAGGGGTCTATATTACATTCTCGAAAGCCAACAATGTCGAATCTGACATTATCGACACAAGAATAGCGAAACTGCAGAACATCGAACAAGTAAACGGAAATCTCTGTAAGGGGAGATTTCAATTTACTTCAATGTAGTGCGGTCTCTTAGTTGGTATATTTAAGTAGCGGGGGGTGTTGGGGGTGCAGGGGACTTGCCCCCCACCTACACCTTTTAGTTTTTTTTTTGTTGTCATTTTTATTTTTTTCTGAACATTCAATGTTTTAACAGTTCGATCACTAAAGGTCGACCTTTAGTGATTCGAACAGTTAAATATTCGATGTTCTAATATAGACCTGATCTGAGAACTCTTTTCAGCCATGACCCAAGTCAAGTAGGAAAATATAATAACCAGATACAGAACACAAAGGGCCAGATTCAGGAAGGCTTACACGGAGTTCAAGAGTAGTGTAAGCCTCCGTGTAAGCCTCCTGATTCAGCAAGAGCCCAAATCTCCGTGTAAGAGACAGCTAACACGTCTCTTACACGGAGTGGGCGTGGAAATGCTCAATACCTCATTTGCAGCTCCAAGATATGCAAATGAGGTATGTGAGCGATCCACGAAGCCCAAACCAGTCCGTGTAACGGACGTGTTAGCTGCAGAAATGTACTCAGCTGACAACTGAGTACATTTCTGCAAAATTAAAAACGGAGCTATGTCAGCTCCAAATAAAGGGTGCATTTGTTATATTAAGCATGCCAATGGCCAAATATGTGGCCATTGGCATGAAAATGTTGCAAAAAAAGTTATATAACTTTTTTTTTTTTCACGGATTTATGTGTTTAACTGTACCACACACCCGCAAACGGAGTGCGCTACCTAAAACTGAAAACCGAAGCTTATAAGCCCACAATTGTGGGATTTATGTATTACATGAAATGTCAATGGAGGGACTTGCAGAGCAAAAACAATATGGCCTCCGTTCAGTGGTTGTCAAGGGGGGGAAGCTCCGTGTAAGATATGTAACTAAGCATTACTAGGCAATCCTATGTAAATGAGGCTTACAATACTGAATCACACTGCCACATAAGTAATGAGCACTTTCTGAGTCATGTAAGAGTTAGAGAAGGGGGAGGAACAGAGTAAGAGGTAGGTGACATCATGGGGGGGAAGGATAGAAAGAAATGTACCAGATTGGAGGGCAATGTAAGGTAAGAGATGACAGACAGACATCAGGGAGGGAGGTGTGTCCCAACAGAACACTGGGAATGTCAAGAAATTGAGGGCATACGCTATCCCTACACTCTAAGTTTCTTGATATACGTGCATCTTGTGGCGCTGCGCGTGTAAGGCAGGTTTAACAAGTGGGAGCGTGTTGCAAACTGTTTACAACGGTTTGCTGGCGTCTGCGTGTGTAAGGCAGTGTCTTGGCGTTTTAGCATGAATCAGCCTAGTTAACACCGTGTAAGGATGTGTCTTGGCGTGTAACACCGTGTAGGGATGTGTACACGCGTTTAAGTTACTGTGAGCGTGTAAGCCGGTGTGCACATTGCTCCCCTCAGGAAACAGAGAGGAAATAGGAAACAACCAAAATACAGGAAACTGCCAGAAGATACTACTAAAGTTAATTGGTGGAAACAATTAGAAGCAGGCAATTACACAGGCAGACTAGAAGCCCAACCCAGCACTTAAAACACAACAAAGAGCAGTGCAGGCTGTTTCTCACAAGAGATACTGCCAGAAACTAAGCTATCAGAGTTGAAACCTGAAAAAGCTGAACTCAGAGCAGAAATGCTAGGGGCTGCCATAGCTGTTATAATCAGACATAGGCGAATTGCCGAGGGTGGTGATAATGCAGATGCTGACAGACAACCCAGAGTGAGGAGAAGGAGAAGAGTATACAGGCCTAGGGTCACCTACCATGGGTTACATGAGCTGGAGATAGTAGAGCGCTATAGAGTGGACAGAGAGCTCCTGCAGCAGATTGTTGAGCTGTGCAGGCCACGCCTCACACACAGAACCAACAGAGGGGAACCCATCCCAGTGGAAACCAAGGTATGTGTTGGCCTAAGAATACTAGCAACAGGTACCTTTCAGAGACCAACTGGCGATATGATGGGGATATCACAGGCATCAGCCTCCAGGGTACTGCACCAGTTCCTGGATGCCATGTCACCACATGTCAGTGATCATATATATGTCCCTAGTGACCGTGAGGTTGTGTCCAGCAATATCGTCTCTTCCAGCAAATAGCGGGATACCCTGAGGTGCTGGGTGCAATAGACTGCACGCACACGCATCAAGGCACCAGCCGGTGAGCGGGTAGAGTCTACATTAACCGCAAGGGATACCCCTCCATCAACTGCCAGGTCGTGTGTGATGCCCAGGGCATAATAATGAATGTGTGTGCTGGCTGCCCTGGTAGCTACCACGATTCCCACATCTGGCATCTGACGCAGCTGTACCAATCATTTGCCAATGGGGACTTCCCACACGGACACCTAGTGGGCGATGCTGGTTATGCACTTGAGCCGTGGCTGATGACACCCATCAGAAATGCACACACACCGAACAGGAACGCCATAATGAGGCACACGCACAAACACGTAATATCATAGGCGTGTGTTTGGGCTGCTCAAGTCACGGTTCCGGTGTCTGGACACGTCTGGTGGAGCTTTGCAGTACACACCAACTACATGTACCCAAATGATCATGATATGTGCTATGCTACATAATATGATCCTGCGGAAACAGCTGCAGCAGGACCAGCACAGGGCTGGGCCAAACATCCCCACCATTGCCAAGGCCACCACAGGCAGGGGGTGACTTGGAGGAGGAACAACCTGACCTTGTCCCAGTAGGCAGAAGGAGGCATGCCCAGTATGCCCTGGCCTTGGCAAAGAGGCAACGATAGCACATATGCTTGGTCAGTAGGAACACTGGGACCGATACCCACTCTGACTCACTCATACAGTAACAGGGATGCCTAACATGACACAACCTGCTTCCAAATGTACAGGGAGTGTAGTATGTGCATCCGACAGAGGCAGCCCTGCAGCACCACCCGAGGCATGAATGCCATGTGTTAAGTAATGTAATACCATGTATCATATGCACACCTGAGGACCATGACTAACATCCACCCTCACCAATCATAAACCACAAAACACAAACCCACCTCATAGCTATCACAAGGGATAGGAACCTAGATGTAATGCTACCCAATGGCAAAGGTATAAACAGCAAGATGTGTGCAGTGTAAATGCACACAGTATAGGGAATGCACATATCAGTGCTGTAATAGAAAACAGGGTCAAAGCGCACATCAGCACCCTGACACTACCAGGGTCACACCTCATACAGTGATGTACATGTGCAAAACATGGAACAAGATACAAAATGAGGGTGACTACCAATAAATGGCATGGATAACCACACACCCCTGTTGTTACCACAACAAGAAGCAACATGCATTAGCCATGGTCAAACACCAATGGCTAAAACTGACTACTACTATATAGCTTGCTGCAGACCACTGTCCTAATAGCAGCAACTGCCCCAGGCCTATGTTCACAGGTTCACAGGTTCATACTAGGCTATCTGCCCTAGGGCATTTATAAGCCTAGACCAGAGTTCCGTGGAGTCTGCCGCACCTTCACTCTGACGGATAATTTGCCCATTATATTGCTGTGCCTCTGACAAGCAGTGATACTGAGGTTATCCCTGGGGCATACCTGCAATCTCCCATCCATTGATTAAGATCTCACTTGAACAAAGCCAGTGAGGTACTCAGCCTCACATGTACCAGGATGTTGTTCCACAGCATAGGGACTCTCTGGTTGAAGAATCTGTCCCTCCAGCACATCCTATTAATATCTGTGTTGAGGTTTAAATCTCCTGCCACTGTAGTTCTGATGGATGTAGAGGTCTTGAGGTGAAGCGTGTACATTAACTCAGGTTTGGACATGGCCTTGGATGTCAGGCACAGGTCACCTCTGAGCAGACGGTAAGTCACGGAATCAAGCTGGAATTCCTCCAGTCGGGCAGCATAAGAAATATGTTTGAGACCCTTTCTCCTCCTGTCGAGGAATTTGTGGGCCCATCCATTTGCCATAGGTGTCGGGTCATATACATGCTGAATGGGGCATTGCACTCAATCAATGGTCCGATGAGTGAAGAGTACAGGGGAACAATGACCTCCCTGGATCTAGATGTGAATCCCTGCATGATGAGGTGGGCAATGTAGAAGTTCTACCTAACTACCCTGGCAACGTGAGTGTCAAACAAAGGTTACTCTCAACCTGGGTGCCCAGGTCCCTGATAACCTCCTGTGTGCTTAGAGGATTGCCACCTACATGGGAACTAGTGGTAACCTTGTTCTTCCCAAAGGGTATGGCTATGCATTGTTTAGTGTGTAATGTAAGGCCATGGCTCTGGCACCAGTTATCCGTGACTATGACACCCTTCTGAAGGATGTCTGTGTCAGATGGGTGTCCAACTATGGTTCCCAGTCTGCAGTCATCTTCAAACTTTGTCAGCCATAATCCTGCTGTGTTTGCTTGTACTTCTGAAAAGTAGATGCTGAGCAATAGTGGGCCCAGGACTGAGCCCTGTGGGACACCACTTGTGACAGTTGTGGAGTGTGACATGGCACCAGCAAGTCTGAACCTGTCTGTTCTGTCACGTAGCGGTTTGCAACCCATCCTGTGATGTATGGGTTCACATTTAAGCTGGTGATGTTTTCAATGATACCCAAGTGGGGTATTGTGTTGAAAGCCTTTGCCAGGTCAAGGTAGGCTGTGTGGAGTGCCTTGCCCTTGTCAATGGCCTTGGTGTCTGTTATGAAACAGTCAACCAAGTTTAAAAGGCATGATCTGCCCTCAACAAAGCCTAACTGGGTTGGATCTAATGTCTGCAAGTCCCCTATGTCCTCATCTATGACTGCCATTATGATCTTCTCCATAGCTTAGCAGACCCTGCTTGTCAAGCTGATGGGATGGTAGTTTCCGTGGTCGGTGGAGGCACCCCCATGTGAAGTGGGTCCACCATTGACATATGCCACTCCTTGGGAACATATCCTGAGTTGAGGCTAAGATCATACAGCTGCCCTGACTGCGGGTTTAATTCTTGAGTGAGTTCATGGAGCACAAAACCAGGGACACCATCTGGTCCCATGGATGCTGCGTCCTTTCCCTTGGATAGAGCAGTTCCCACCTGAGCATTTGAGATGTTTGGGGGGCTACAATCCTCTTTCATACATATCTCTCCAGTTGTGGTGGAGGGGTGGGTGGAGAAATCTGCACTGAACCTGTCAGCCAGTATGTTGGCAATGTCTGTAGGTTCAGTGATATTTACAGCATTCTGAGCCTATTCTGAGCATATCTGGGAGTTTCCTCCCAGGTGTGTAACGTATCTATAAAAGGCCTCATTGTTGTCCCGTGAGCCCTTAGTGGGTTTACTCCCAATATTCGCCTTGGATGATTTCATGTGGGAACTCAGTGTTTCACCTATATTGAGCAGGGTGTCTACCCTTCCACGGATATCGCTCTATCTTGTAGTACCTCCTTCCTTGTGTTGTAGTGCTTGTTTATGGCTGAGGTCCACCACACTGGACGCTTGCCTCTGGTACAACGAGTCTGTGTTTTGTTTGGGATTGCCTCATCCATGCAGTCTTGAAGGTGCTGGTAGAAGGCAGTTGTAAGTGATACAGTGGCTTGGGTAATGGTGTCTGCTGGCTTGGGGGCTTTGAAAGAGACCACAACAGTCATTAGGTGTGTAGTCGGCTTCTGAGAGGTTCTGCACTGTGGTCTTTTCTATCTGGGGTGGAGGTGGGATGTGGACTTCCACTGAGAGTAGGTCATGATCTGATCTCACCAATGATGGGTATACCTCTGGTGTTGAACATTGTGAGCCCATGTTTGTGATGATGAGATCTACTATGTTGTCTCCTCTTGTGGGGATGGTGACTAGTTCTTCCATGGCATGTGAGTGTATGAACTCTAGGAACCTGTGGGCTAGAGTGTTGTGGCTGTAGTACTGATCCCAGTCTATATTTGGATAGTTGGGATCACCCAGTGTGATGGTGTTTGCAGGTACATGTATCCCGCCACTGTTTTCATGAAAGCTCTGTGAGGTACCTGAGTTTCAGAGGATGGCCTGTAACATGCTACAAACTTCAGAGCAGTCTTGCCTATGGTTAATTGCACCGGATGGTGTACAATGCATCGTGTGTTGCCACCAACCATGAGGTGAGGGTGTCCCTGATGAATATTGCTATTGCCACCCCTCATAGTGGTAATATGTGTACTGCATAGATACGAGATATTGTGCCTCTGACTTAGTAGTGACACATTATGACCACCTTACATAATTGAATAATGTGACTATGCCTCTGTCCAGTCTGTGCCCCTGTCCACATGCAGCTGTCCAGATGTCTCTTGAAGAGAGTCAGTGAGGTACTCTGTCTAACATGAACTGGGATACTCTGCTAGAGTGTGAGATGCCTCTGAGTTATGACTCTGTCCCTTCAGCATGTCCTATACATGTATGTGCTGAGGTTCAAATCTTTAGCTCCCATGTTTCTGGTGGATGTGGATTGCTTGCAGTGGAGCATGTCTACCAAATCCTGATCGGACATGGTCTTGTATGTCAGGCATAGGTCACCTGTACGTATGTGGTATGACACTGAAAAAAGCTTGTTTTTAGTTATTCTGGAAGTATATGACATGTGTTGTAGATCCCTGATCGTCATGGTAAGGTACTTGTGGGGTCTCTCCAGCTGCTGCAAGTGCTGGTTGAGGTACATACCAAATGGGGCGTTGTATTCAAGCATGGGCCTGATAAGGGAGAAGTATAGTGGTACAATGACCTCCTATGGTCTGGATGGAATACCCTCCATGATAAGGTGGCCAAGATAGAAAGTCTGTCAAACAACTTTGGCAACATGGGTGTCAAATGAGATGTCACTATCTACATGTGTCCCCAGCTGTCTGATTTGTTTCCTGTACTCATTGGGTTGCTGTCTATGTACAGATCTGTGGGTACTGTGTTCCTCCCAAAGGGGATGGCTACACATCAGTCGCAGTCAGTTTTAGGCCATGAGTCCAGCACCAGCTATCTGTCAGTGTGACGGCAGTCTGTAGGATGTGTGTGCTGGCTGATGTATTCACTATGGTGCCCAGGTTGCAGTCATCTGTAAACTTTGTCGGCCACAACCCTCCTATGTTTGCTTTCACATCTGAAAAGTAAATACCAAATAAGAGAGGTCCCAGGACACAACCTTGTGGGACACCACTTGTGACTGGCTTGAACCTGACAAGGCACCTGCAATGTTGACATTATGGGTTCTGTTTCTGAGCCATTTTGCAACCTATGCTGTGACATATGGTGTTATATCTCAGCTGTTGAGCTTGTCTATGATGCCTGAGTGGGGTATTGTGTCAAAGGCCTTAGCCAAGCGCAGGTAGGTTGTGTGGACTGTGTAGCCCTCATCAACGGCTCTACTGACAGTTTCAAAGTAGTCAACTTGGTGCAAAACGCAGGATCTGCACTGTACAAAGCTGAATTGGGTGTGATCAAGGGTCTGTAGGACACCAATGTCTCTGTGTGGAAGCTCCATAATGACCCTTCACAAAGCTTTGCAGACAAGGCTGTTTAAGCTTGTGTGGTGGTAGCTGCCAGGGTCTGTGGAGGCATCTCCTTTGTGGAGTGGGACCACTGTTGCCGTCGCCAGTGTTCAGGTACAGATCCTGTAGCAAGGCTAAGGTTAAATAGGATCTGCATATACAGGTTTATCTCCATCTGTAGTTCACATAGCATGCAACTGGGGATACCATCAGGTCCCATTGATGCTGTGTACTCGTCTTTGCTGACTGCGGCTCTCACATGGACATCCAGGATGACAGTGAGGTTACATACAGCTGTGATAACTATCATGTCTTGGGGGTGAGGGAGGGGTACATTGCACTGAACTGGTCTGCCAGGGTGTCAGTAATATCTGTCAGGTCCCTGGGATATAAGTTGTTGTGTACCAAATCTGAGCATATATGAGGGTTCCCACCCAGGCGTCAGACATAACTGAAGAAAGCAGTGTGGTTACCTTCATCGTCTGTGGTGATTTATGTCCCCAAGTTGAACTTGGGTGTCTTTATGTGAGAATGTAGCTTTCTACTACTGCTGATCACAGCTGCCTTACATTCTGGAGATGTAGCTCTGTCTTGCATTAGTATCCTTCATCTGTTATACAGTTTGTTTATGGCTGGGGTCCACCAGACAGGCCACTTTCCTTGGTGGTGAAGGTGTCATTCTCATTTGTGATTGCATGGTCCATGCTTACTCGGAGATGTCCGTAGAAAGTGTCTGTGCAGGAGTCACCATTGTGTGTTGTGGTTTCCACTGGCCCAGTGGGCTTAATGGATACCATCTCAGTCCGAAGAAGTGTGAAGTCAGCTTCTGAGCTGTTTGTCACTATACCCTGGTATCATACTAGCACTGACACAGGTGTAAACAATTCCCCAGAATCCATCAAACAAAATGGACATGCAGGCTTACAGATGCCCTAGGGGGGTAGCCTAGTATGAACCCATTATGATACAGATTGTACAGGACACTACAGATAACCCCAAGGCTGTTGCAAATGATGGTAGTAAGCATGTTGTTGATTCCTGGATATGCTCCGGATCACACCGATATTACAAACAACATACCAGACACACACAGGTATGGCCAACATACATCCTGACATGTGCAGTGCAAAACCCCGCCCATAATGCCAAATACCTTCCCAGCAGACTGCCGCCTCCCTGACATTATGTCACCCTTACCACAGGGTACGTACCCAAAGAGCAGTGTACAACAACAGTGGGTGTTCTCAACAAAGGTGTCTCCTGAATGGATAGGAAAAACAACCACCACAGAATCATGAGAGGTTTGGTCTGCACAGCTATGGAAAGGACCAGCATGTACCACAGACATAATGATATTGTGGATCTATTGACACCCGACCCTACCCAGTGTGGGTTTACAAAGTGCAGACCCCACCCCTAAACATGTGTGACTCAGTTGAAACAGTACTTGAAGTCAGTGATGAGGGCAATGTGGTCCACACAGTGTAGCCGGACCTTGCAAAGCCTTCTGTACAATACCCTATGTGTTCCATATAGATTTGCTCACCAGCTGATATATACACCCCAATGTCATGGGAGGGGTTGCAAACCAGACCAACGACAGAACTGACATGGTCAGACATGCAGCAGCCATGTCAGACTACAAACCACATATAACAGGCATCCCACAAAGCTTGGTCCTGGGACCTTCACCATCTGGTATATATGCCCCATAGGTACAGGCCAACAAGTAAGGACTGTGCTGGAACATGTTTGTAGAGGACAACAAGCCGCCTGACATATCTGATACACCAGCTGACACAAGCATCCCATAAAAGGGCCACATAGAAACAGACAGCTGGTGCCATAGCCATGTCAGCATGTTAAATGGTGAAAACAGTATAGTCAGCCTCTGTGGATAATCCAGTAAGTGACCACCAATTCCCACATAGGTGTCGACCCATGACATTCCTAACATGTAATGCCAGAATGGGGACACAAGGTGATAGATATCCTGCATTGGACAAAAATGTGGCTGTAGGGTTAACAGCAACAATCCATATACCAACCTAATCATGAGGGTTATGACATCTAGCTAAGGGGAGGTCATTGTGGTTTTGCAGTTATCTTTCAGCAGCATTACAAATGACCACAACAGCGCCTGTGTGGTGTACCTCAGCAGATAGATTCAGCAACTGTAAAGTCCACAACAGTACCTCACCAGGAGTATCAAAGAGCTGGAACACATGTAATGTGTCGCCTGATTAAACAGAATGCAGTTACACACACTGCCATGCTGGCCACCCAGACACAAGCTGTGCCTGATGTAGAAAGCCATGTCCAAGCTGTCAGCAATGCACATGCCGTACCTTGTACAATGTGAATGGCAGGGAGATATGCACATGAGGGACCTGAACCCCAGCACTGACATATATAGGACAGGCTGTACTGCATTATCCAAAACACAGAGGCCACCCCCACACATGAGTAAACTAACACTACAGGTTGTCCATAAAGACACTGGTTGAGTCCCCTCAACAGGAATCCTAATGAGTGGATGGGAGATGGGAGGTTTACCCTGGGTATCAATGTTATGTCACAGGTAGACAGAGGCACAGTATACTAAACAAGACATATGACATGTCAAACAACGCTTACAATGTGTTGATGGACAAACACATTCTCCGACTAGCATTAGGTCAAGATACCTCTTGAACACAGCCAGCAAGGTGCTCTGCCTCAAATGGACCAGGATTGTATTCCACAGCATAGGAGTCTCCGGTGATAACTCCATCCCTACAACATGTCCAACATACATCCCTGCTAAGGTGTCAGTCACCTGCACTAGTGGTTCAGGTGGATCTTCTGAGTCTGAGGTGGAGCATGTCCATTAATCTCTGTTTGGACATGGCCTCGCATGTCAGGCACATGTCACCTCTAAGCAGACGGTATGTGAGTGAATAGAGTGTGAGTGTCTTCAATCTGGCAGCATGTGACAGCTGTTGTGGTTCCTTGATCCTTTAGGTGGGGACAGTCAGGGTGTCTCCAATTGCTGCAGATGTTGGGTGAGATACAGCCAGAATAGGGCATTTGACTTGATCACCGGTCTGATAACTGAAGAGTACAGGGGAACAATGACCCACTAGATCTGGATGTGAATCCCATCCTTATCAGGTGGGCAATGTAGAAGGTCTTCCTAGCCACTTTAGCAATGTGAGTCTGAGAAGAATGGCGACTGTCAACCTGGGTCCCCAGGTCCGTGATAACCTCCTCTGTGCTTAGAGGATTGCCACCAATATGGTAGCTTGGGGTCACCTTGCTTTTCCTGAAGGGTATGTCTACACATGTTGTGCACTCTGACTTCAGGCCATGGCCCTGGCACCAGCTATCAGTTACTGTGAGTCCCTTCTGAAGGATATCTGTGTGTGATGCACTGTCCACTATGGTGCCCAGTGTGCACTCATCTGCTAACATTGTCATCCAAAGTCCTCCCATGTTGGCCTGTTCTCATGGGAAGTACATGACAAACAATGGTGGCCAAGGACTGAGCCCTGTGTGACA
The DNA here is from genome assembly GCF_019279795.1 of Protopterus annectens. Taxonomy (NCBI): domain Eukaryota; kingdom Metazoa; phylum Chordata; order Ceratodontiformes; family Protopteridae; genus Protopterus; species Protopterus annectens. The sequence continues at coordinate 495,941,519 of NC_056727.1, forward strand.
CCACCTGTGACCAGCCTGGAGTCTAACATAGTGCCAGCAACTCTAACCCTGTGGGTCCCGTCCTTAAGCCAGTTTGCAACCCATCTTGTGACATATGGGTTTACATTTCAGTTGTGAGGTCTTTCCACAATACCTGAGTGGGGTATTGTGTTGAAAGTGTTAGCAAGGCCAAGGTAGGTTGTATGGACTGCCTTTCCCCAACAATGGCCTAAGTGACCAATTTGAAGATGTCAACCCAGTACAAAAGGCATGATCTGCCCATGACCAAGCCAAAATGGGATGGGTACAATGTCTGCATGTCCCCTATATCTTTGTTTATGAGCTCAATTATGATCCTCTCCATAGATTTGCAGACTACACTTGTTAAGCTTATGGGGCAGCAATTAACAGGGTCTGTAGAGGCACTGCCTTTGTGCAGACGTGCACAACTGGACCTTAACCAGCCTGTTGTGCACACTATGGAAATGTAAATCAGTGATAGGACTGAAGCCCAGGATACTGACCACCACAGTGAAAGTACTGAAACACTACACTAGACAGTGCTACAGTGTTAGGTCAGTATGAACGGATGTTGACAATTGTGTGCAAAGTATCCCATGCAAAACCTGCAGGCACAGTATACTCCCAGTTTTGTTCACACAAAAAGCATTCGGACAGTAACTACACAACATGGCACAGAACACACAACCATAAACTGGAGGTATTTGTTGAAGGTCACACTCATCCACAAATGTGATGGGCTGCAGAGTTCAACATATGTAAAGCCCACACTGGGCATGCTCACACACTTAGATAAATGAGACATCTTTCACACAACATGCCACAGGAAGGCTGAACTGGGCATGCTCACACACTTGGTCCAAATGTTACCCCTAGCAAATGTGAAAACACACCAGAGGATGGTCGTCCCCCTTTCTAGACACTGATCATGTAAGCACCCTATAAGTATATTGGAGAAAAGGATTCTCTCAGTAATCCGAATAGCGCCGTGCTAATGCGTCCGTCTCTAGTGTCATAACATAGTTAGGTAGGGGTTTGAATCCAGCAGGTGGCAAGTGTGTGTGAAGGGGGGTAAGTGTGTGTGTAAGTGTGTATGAAAGAAACATCCCTTTGGCAACTGGGAAAACACACCACAGGATGATCATTCCACTTTCTAGACTCTGATGATGTCAGCACCCTATAAGTATATTGGAGCAAAGGATTCTCCCAGTAATCCGAATAGCGCGCCGTGCTAATGCGTCCATCTCTAGTGTCATAACATAGTTAGGTAGGGGTTTGAATCCAGCAGGTGGCAAGTGTGTGTGAAGGGGGGTAAGTGTGTATGAAAGAAACATCCCTTTTGGCAACTGGGAAAACACACCACAGGATGATCATTCCACTTTCTAGACTCTGATGATGTCAGCACCCTATAAGTATATTGGAGCAAAGGATTCTCCCAGTAATCCGAATAGCGCCGTGCTAATCGTCCATCTCTAGTGTCATAACATAGTTAGGTAGGGGTTTGAATCCAGCAGGTGGCAAGTGTGTGTGAAGGGGGTAAGTGTGTGTGTAAGTGTGTATGAAAGAAACATCCCTTTTGGCAACTGGGAAAACACACCACAGGATGATCATTCCACTTTCTAGACTCTGATGATGTCAGCACCCTATAAGTATATTGGAGCAAAGGATTCTCCCAGTAATCCCAATAGCGCGCCGTGCTAATGCGCCCATCTCTAGTGTCATAACATAGTTAGGTAGGGGTTTGAATCCAGCAGGTGGCAAGTGTGTGTGAAGGGGGGTAAGTGTGTGTGTAAGTGTGTATGAAAGAAACATCCCTTTTGGCAACTGGGAAAACACACCACAGGATGATCATTCCACTTTCTAGACTCTGATGATGTCAGCACCCTATAAGTATATTGGAGCAAAGGATTCTCCCAGTAATCCGAATAGCGCACCGTGCTAATGCGTCCATCTCTAGTGTCATAACATAGTTAGGTAGGGGTTTGAATCCAGCAGGTGGCAAGTGTGTGTGAAGGGGGGTAAGTGTGTGTGTAAGTGTGTATGAAAGAAACATCCCTTTTGGCAACTGGGAAAACACACCACAGGATGATCATTCCACTTTCTAGACTCTGATGATGTCAGCACCCTATAAGTATATTGGAGCAAAGGATTCTCCCAGTAATCCGAATAGCGCGCCATGCTAATGCGTCCATCTCTAGTGTCATAACATAGTTAGGTAGGGGTTTGAATCCGGCAGATGACAAGTGTGTGTGAAGGGGGTAAGTGTGTGGGTATGAAAGAAACATCCCTTTTGGCAACTGGGAAAACACACCACAGGATGATCATTCCACTTTCTAAACTCCGATGATGTCAGCACCCTATAAGTATATCAGGGGAAAGGACTTTCCCCAGTAATGCGAATAGCTGTGCTAATCGTCCGTCTCTAGTCTCTTAACATAGTTAGGTAGGGGTTTGAATGCCGCAGATGACAAGTGTGTGTGAACGGGGTAAGTGTGTGGGTATGAAAGAAACATCCCTTTTGGCAACTGGGAAAACACACTACAGGATGATCATTCCACTTTCTAAACTCCGATAATGTCAGCACCCTATAAGTATATCAGGGGAAAGGACTTTCCCCAGTAATGCGAATAGCACGCTGTCCGTCTCTAGTGTCTTAACATAGTTAGGTAGGGGTTTGAATCCGGCAGATGACAAGTGTGTGTGAAGGGGGTAAGTGTGTGGGTATGAAAGAAACATCCCTTTTGGCAACTGGGAAAACACACCACAGGATGATCATTCCACTTTCTAAACTCCGATGATGTCAGCACCCTATAAGTATATCAGGGGAAAGGACTTTCCCCAGTAATGCGAATAGCGCGCTGTGCTAATGCGTCCGTCTCTAGTGTCTTAACATAGTTAGGTAGGGGTTTGAATCCAGCAGATGACAAGTGTGTGTGAAGGGGGTAAGTGTGTATGATTGATATATCCCTTTTGGCAACTGGGAAAACACACTACAGGATGCACATACCCATTTCTAAACGATATCACAATTATGTATGGCTTTTGATTACAGACATGCCATGTGTGTTGTGCACACACAGAATGCCCATGTATGTGGGTTGTCCCTCACAATAATGCATGACATTGATTACACCGGTTATGGCAATGAACACATGATGTATGTGTGTGCCAAATACACATATGTACCTGTGACTTTCAATAGTTACCATGTGTGATGCCTGCCACATGTGAATACATGGTATTTGCACAGGGTAACATTATGACCGTGGTCTTCTGTGCAGATGCTGCATGTGGGATGTGTATATACAGTGTGAGATGTAGATGCTATCAGCCTAGTAGTGAGGGATGCACACCTGGTCTGGGGCATAAGGTCTACATGTTGTTAATGTACAGGAGCTGCATGTTTTCACCTGTTGTGGTAGTGGTAAGACAGTATTCCATAGCAATGCAGTGACTGCATGCTAAGAACCATTCAGCTAGGGTGTTGTAGATACACTTATTCATTAGCATTCAGTAATTTGTCGGAATCCCTGGTGAGGGTCTGATGCCAACCAAGGTCAGGGTCTACCAGCCTGTGTCACTTGCTCAGTGATCCCTTCCATGTTCCCTATCACGTATCCCAGTGAGCGACATCCCACATCAGCTGTGGTGGCATGGACAATGACTGAGTCATATGTGTCCATGCATCTGACTGACTTTTATGTTGTTGTTACAGTTTGGCCATGTGTTTCCATCTCATACATGTGATGTACATCAATGGGTAGGGATAGGGTTGACTGTGTACATGTGGCAGCTGTGACATTACTACATGACACACATATTCCACAACTGTACCATAGAGGTGACTGACAACTGACCTTTGCACATGCTACCAGAGTATTGAGATTACATTGGTGATTGACAGCACATAGGGCCAATGGTGAAAAAGAGACATAGGTCCATAGGTTCGTACAGGGATATCTGCCCAGGGCATGTATCCACCTAGCCAGAATGTGCGTGCCTTTCAACATGCATTGTGAATCTGTCTTGCTATGCCCTTTTCCAAGGTTAGTATACTGTGCCTCTTTCTCACAGTGACACATAAGTGATACCCAGGGTAACCCTACAATGTCACATCCAGTCATTAATATCGCTCTTGAGGATAGTCACTGAGTCAGTCCGCCTAACCTCTATTGGGATAATAATCAGGAATGAAGGGTGCCTCTGAGTTGTGAATGTGCCCCTCCACCATGTCCTATGTATATCACTCCTGAAGTTCATGTATTTCCAGCGTGTATCCTGGTGGGATCTGGATATTCTGAGATGCAGCATGGCCATTACGTGAGGGTATGACCTGGCCTTCTATGTAAGGCACAGATTGCCTATGAAGAGGCAGTATGTCACTGAGTAGAGCTGCTGCTACTTTAACCAGTCAGTATGTGGCATCTGTTTGAGCACTTTGATCACCTTGTCGAGGTACATATGTGGTAGCCCCAGTTGCTGCAGGTGTCTGGTAAGGTGCATGCCGACAGGTTCATCATAGTCAATTATGGGCATGATGAGGGATGAGTAAAGGGGCACAATGTCCTCCCCTGGCCTACATGTGGATCCCATGATGATGTGGCCCATATCACATGCTTACCTAACCACTTTGTCCATGTTGTTGTCAAATGGTAGGATGCTATCAACCTGCGTACCCCAAGGTCCGTAATTCCTAGGTCTGCACTTACTGGATTAACACATATGTGGTACATTGTGGTCATTTACTGTTTGACAAAGGGGATGACTATACTCTTTCTGTCATTCATGTTGAGGCCATGGCTGTGGCACAAGTCGTGTGTTTGCAAGAGTCCCTTTGGAGGATGCGTGTGTTAGCTGTTGAGTTGATTATGGTGTTCGGTCTGCAGTCACCTGTGACGTGCTGAGCCACAGTACTTCCATGTTGGCCTGTACCTATGACAAATGTATAATGAACATGACAGCCCCTAGGGCTTTGCCTTGTGGGACACCACTTGTACCAGGTTGGAGGCTGACATGGCTCCAGCAATTCTACCATGTGTGTTCTGCCCTTGAGCCACTGTGCAATACCCATAGTGACATAGGGGTTAATATGTACACTGGTGGGCTTCCTAGAATGCACAAGTGGGGTATTGTATCCAAGGCTTATGCAAGGTCCAGGTAGGCTGTGTGGACCTCCTACCCCTTGACAGTGGCCTTGGTGACTGTTTCAAACAAAGCAAACAGGTTTGATAGGCAGGATTTGCCATTGACAAAGCCAAACTGTGTATGGTGACATGTCTGTAGGTCCACAATATCTAGATATGTGAGGTTCTTGATGATTCTTGCCATAGCTTTGCAGACAAAGCTAGTCAGACATATGGGGCAGTAGTGTCCAGGATCCGTGACGGCACCACCTGCATGTTGAGGGACCACTGTTGCTGTATGCCACTCTCTGGTCACATATCATGTATTAAGGCTGGGATTGAACAGTGGTGTTATGTCTGGGTGTAGCTCTTCTTGTGGTTCATGTAGGACACAGCCTGGGACACTGTCTGGTCCCATTGATGCAGTGTTTACTGCTTTGGGAAGGGCATCTCTTACCTGAGCATCTGTGATGTCAGGGGGGGAAGCACTGTGATGCGAGACATATGTTCCCTTTTGGTGTGGTGGGGAGAGAAGGCAGCATTGAACCTGTCCACTAGGATGATGGCAATGTCTGTGTGTTTTATATTTTGTGTGACATATTGTATTACCTCTGAGCATATCAGGGTAGTACCACCGAGGTTACTAACATAACTACAGGCAGCCTTGTGATTATCCTCAGTGGCTTGTGGAATCCTCTCTCAAAGATGGCCTTAGACAATCATATGGGTGCCTGTAGTTGTCTTCCAATACTCATCAGTGGTGCCTTCACATTTTGGGAGGTTGTTGTATCATGTAGTGGCGCCATCCTTCTATTGTATAGTGTGTTTATGGCTGGTGTCTGGTGCCCAGGACATCTGTCTTTGGAGAATTGGGTCATGCTTTCATATGTGGCTTCATGATCCATGCATTCCTGAATGTGTCCACAGAATGCCTCTATACAGGTATCTGCAGTCTGGTCCATAGTTTCAACAGGCCTTGGGCCTTTGAAGGCTTCCACATCATTTATGAGGGGTGTGCACTTGCTTGACATGAGCTGTTGACAGACGTGCCGCACTCCAGACAGAGCAAGGGGAGGGTCACAGTCAGCTACCTGTTGGGACGTACCTCCCTGGACCACATGGAAAGAGACACAGAGGAGCTCTTACAGCACCCTCTCAAACTCAGGTCTCCCACACAGCCTTCATGCTGACACAGGAGAGTTTAGATTACTCTGCAAACACCATCATACTGGGTGATGCCAGCTACCCAAACATAGACTGTGTACATTACACAGGCCACAATACCCAAGCTCTAAGATTCCCATTGATCAGACATTCTTTGGCTATGGAACAGGTAACCAACCTTCCCACAAGAGGGGCAGATATACTAGAGCTGATCTTTACAAACATGAGTAAAAACTAATCACCACTGGGAGTATATCCCTCATTGTTGCAATCAAACCATATACTAATCACACTGGTGTTCTGGATCCCCACATATGCAAACCTCCAACACATCGATGTGTGTGTGTGGAAATGTCCCTATTAGCAACCGTGACAGTATCGTACAGGATGCAGATCCCCTTTTGAAATAGTGATGATGTCAGGACTGTATAACTATATCACCTGTAGTAAAGTCCTCCAGTAATTTGCATAGCGGCTCTGCTAATGTGTCTTTCTTCAGTGTCATAACGTAGTTAGGTGGGGTTTGAATCCTGCAAAGGGAATGTATGAGTGTGGTTTATGTGTGTGCACTATGCTGGGAGGGTTAACTGCCTTTTGCCAACTGGGAGAACACAGTACAGGGTGCACATCCCTCCTCCTACACACAGATGATGTCAGCACCCTCTAAGTACAGCATTAGTAAACATTTCTCCAACTACTGCAAATAGCACACTCTGCTAATGTGTCTGTTTCTACTGTCATTGCACAGTTAGGTGTGGGTTTGAACCTTGCAAATGGAAAGTATGTGTTTTACTGTTGGTGGGGTTAGTGTGTGTGCACAATGATGGGGTGGGATGTGGCTTTTGCCACATGGGGCTATGCACTGCAGGGTGGTCATTACCCTTAACAAGCAGTGATGTTGATAGCACCCTATACAAACAAAACTACAAAACAGAAGGTGTTGGTACTGATAACACATGTAAGGTAACACTTGTTCAAGTAATGTCCACAAAACGGAGTAGGATAATAAAACATTTCTTTTATTCTATACAGACAACATGACTACAGACAACTAAGTGCCAGTACTCAGTATAGTGTTACATGCTACTTGAACATGCACATGTACCGAATATACCTAGATAGTGTTCTGAAGCCTGAATGTGGCGAGTGTGTGGATGTGGGATGTGTCTGTGTGTGCATTTCCGTATGGGAAGCATGTTTGCTGTGGCAATCAGGGTACTACAGTACCTGATGCACATTACATCTTCCAACTGATGAGGTTGCCTGCACCCTGTGAGTACAGGTAGAGAAGGGGATGCCAGTAGTAAACAACATAGTGCACTTCTGAAATGTGTACCTGTCATGTATCAACAGCTACTCATGTAGGGTGATAAATAATGGGAATGGCAGGTGAGCGTGTGCATGTGTGTGGGTAGCAGGGTGTGTATAAATGCATGTGTGACAGAACAGATACATGTAGCTGAATCTACATAACAGCACAAGATGCACATTGCCATAGTCAATGTTAGCATGTGATGGTGTGCAGCAGGTACACTTTGTTAAGTAGTATGGGTGCAGATAACAATTGAGGACATTCATACAGTTACTGCAGCAGGACTGATGGGATATACACACATTTATACTGCAACACACAACAGTTACCAACATGTTACTACTTATACACATCTATGTAGTCACCCTGTGCATCAGCAACGTGTTTACCTTTACCTGCACCGATGTTGTAGTATGCAGGAGGTGGCACAGTGTCATCATATGCACAGGGTGTGGGTTAGATATGCCCAAGCCGCCACTGGTAACACCAATTGACATGTGTGTGTATGTGTGTTTGTGAGGGGCAGCAATACAGGGTGGACCGTTGTTGGTGCAGTGTGTGTGTGTATGTGTTTGCCCTAGGTGTTAGGTTTCTGCATGTGTGTAAGCACGCACACAGTCCCACATAATGGCTGCCATGTACAGGGTTTTGTGGACAGCCACAGACTGCACCTGTCAGGTCATCCAAATCAGTGTCTGTGGGCACGGACACGGTACCTGTGCCTGGCAGGGGTGCTACGGGCCGTATCCGATACTAACCCAGACTGGGTACTGTCATCGGAAGCAGGGGTGTGTTGACTGGACACAGTTCCCTGTTGGGACTGTCCAGAGCCACGTGCACGTGGTCTCCTGGGGCGTCTGGATGACAGCACAGACCCAGCATTGCTGGGGCTGGTGCTGGCACTTGAGCCGCGAGTGGGCCCGTTGTCGCCCGGCCACTGCCAGCTGGTACTCTTGCACCATTGTTCTATTGTATAACCATTGCATATTGTATAACAATAGTAGGAGGCTACTGCAGCACAGGGCAGATTCACATGACGGAAGGCATCTGTTGTCTGCAGTGTTAAGATGCTTCACATTCACCAAATGCACAGATATTGCCAACAATTTTGCAGACAGTTTAGGTGCAGGTACCCCCCCCCATTGTCCTACACACGTGTTATTAGTTATCCCAGATGACTGTAACCTCCCTATCCTCTCACATGTCCAGGTGAGAGCCACCCTCATCATTGCAGAACACATATCATCACTGTTACGAATGGTATCCCTGGATGTGTGCTACATTCACCCCTGGAGGACATAGCACCACAGGACAGACTGATATTAATCCATGGCCATACTACAGGATATGTACCTGAACAGTGCCATACATACACAGTGGTCCCACACCAATGAGGAGGAACCTCTACTGACCCTGGGAACTACTGCATCATATGCACAACTGGCCTTGTGTTCTAAGCTATGGAAGTGTTAGTTATGGCCCACATGTACAACAATTTTACATATGTTTATATTTCATGACTATCTACACACAACCTATCTCATGGACATACCTATTGATAGTGAACTATGATACATTTGGAGGTGTCACAGTATACACAGGATTAACCTGCTACTTTGCATTACCTGTGTTTGTGGCAGCTTTTGGTGAGTCAGTCGTGCTGCTTGTATTTTGCTGCTGTTGCTGCTGCTGCTGCTGCTGTTTTGCTGCTTGCTGTCAGTATATTTTGTTTTCTCTCTGTCTGTCTCTCTCTCTCTCTTTCTCATTCGGTTAGTGCAATGACTGTATTGCATGAGTGGAGTGTGGGTACTGAATACTTTTGTAGGTATCTGCATGGATCCATGTGATGGCCTCTGCACCAATTGTAAGGCAGCATTTGCTAATTGCAAGCAGCTGGGTGTGTACTAATTGCATGTCTCACTGTGATTTCAGGACACTGCTATAAAAGGGTATGTGAGATAGGCGTTGCCCTTTCAGATTGTAGGGCGTGGACCATGCTGGTATGCTGTTGACAGTGTTCTGTGAGTGTGAAGGTTAGTACATCTCCCATGCTTCATGCTGTGTTGTAGATTCAGGTTGCTGCATTTATCTTGCCTGTTCCCTGTAGTGAGTGTGTATGCATACTGACACCTACAACTATATGTCATATGTATTGCTATATGAATATATATATATATATCTGTGTACATATACATACTTTCATATATGTACATTAGCTGACATTATTGGGTACAAGCTAACAATTAGCAGGGCTGTTTCCATTAACACTACTCTAGTATGGGAATCCAGTAATTGGGACTATAAAAGTCTGCCTGACATGCTTTGGGTAGTAGACATACTATATTGCCTTTATCTTCATTCCTACTATTACATGTTCCACTTATTTAGCACTATATTCCTGTATGAGAGTCATGGCTTAGTGGTAGGTCATACAGACTAGTGTTACAATGGTCTTGTGGTAGGGCCTACTAGTATGCTCATATTCTGCTTTTGGGTTGAGTATAGGGCCTATCAATCACAGTGCTAGAGGCACCTTTAAGCAGTTAAAGGGCTTAGTAGGTCTCACAGGAGCCAGGCTGTGTTGCAGATTCTGGTTGCTGCATATATCTTCACTGTTTCCTGTAGTGAGTGTGTATGGCTACTGAGACCTACGATTATATTTCATATGTATTAATATATATTTATATATATGTATGTGTTGATATACATACCTTCACATCTGTACATTACCTTACATTATTATGTACAAGCTAACAGGTAGCAGGGCTGTTTCTGCTCACACTGAACTAGTATGGGAATCCAGTAATTTGGCCATTAAAACTCTACCAAACATGCTTTGGATAGTACATCTCCTATATTGCCTTTATACTGATTCCTACTATTACATGTTATATTTATTTTAGCAGTGTGCTCTTCCACAGCAGGCATGGCTTAGTGGTAGGTCAAACAGACTAATGTTACCTAGGTCCTGGTTTCAAGACTGACAGTGGGAATTTTTACTTTGCAAACTTTCAAACTGAGTACAGGACCTGTCAATCAAAGTGTTGAGGCCACCTGTAAGCAGTTAGAAGGGTAAGTAGGTCACACAGGGGTCAGGCTGTGTTGCAGATTCAGGTTGCAGCAATTATGTTAACTTTTTCCTGTAGTGAGTGTGTATGGCTACTGAGACCTACGATTATATTTCATATGTATTAATATATATTTATATATATGTATGTGTAGATATACATACCTTCACATATGTACATTACCTTACATTATTATGTACAAGCTAACAGGTAGCAGTGCTGTTTCTGCTCACACTGAACTAGTATGGGAATCCAGTTATTTGGCCATTAAAACTCTACCACACATGCTTTGGATAGTACATCTCCTATATTACCTTTATACTGATTCCTACTATTACATGTTATATTTATTTTAGCAGTTTGTTCTTGTAAAGCAGGCATGGCTTAGTGGTAGGTCATACGGACTAATGTTACCAAGGTCCTGGGTTCTCTACTGACAGTGGGAATTTATTTTTCTTAGCAAACTTTGGAACTGAGTACAGGACCTGTCAATCAAAGTGCCATAAAGGCACTTTTAAGCACTTTAAACCAGGTCTGCGCTTATGCTGGAGCTCACTTGCAAGACTGGCGGTGAGCTCCGCTAACACAAGCACACCAGCTATTTTCTTTGAAAGAAAAGAAAAAGGGGTGACAGGAAAGTGGTGAAAAGGGGTCACAAAGAGGGTAAGACAGTAGGGAAACAAGCATGGGATTTGCAGGAAGGGTGTAGGTAAGGCCCATAGATGCCCATGTCTTTTGCAGCAACAGCTGTATATTTCTATGTATTTTGGTGAGACATTTGAAACCTTACACCTCTGAGAGAGGTGTCAGGACAACATTAATATTTGTTGTACAGCCAATTGTAATTAACAGTTTAGATGTCCAGCGGACATGTCTGCGACATGGACAGCTATGTATGGGGCGTAATTTTTTTGTGGGACAGAGTGCCCTTTTTTTTTTTTTTTTACAGGTGAGAGTGGTATGACAGGTGAAGGAAGTCGGTAAAGCTGGGGAGGTAGGTTGGGTAGGTTAACAGACAAGACAGACAAGACGCATACAGGGACGGTGTATGACACACGTGGGGGGGTTACACAATTGACGGGGACGGAGGTTGGGATATCTGAGATGCACGAGCCCACAGATGGCAACAGTGGAACTGATATCCCCACCCATAGGCAGTTGCCACTGTTCCTTCACAGCCCAGGACGGGGCTGTGCTGGGGCTGTGTAGGCGGGGCAACGGCCGGGGCCGTTAGCTGTGCCACACGAGCCTCGAGCTGGCGTAGGGGTCCAAGAACAGTGTCTTGGATCTCCCTACGCACCACAGACCGGACACCGCGGAGGGTGAGTGGACGAACCCCTCCGCCACACTTGCAGAGGGGACGGGCCCCATCCCGTGCAGCGCTTCCACCCAAGGGTGGCACAGGGCCACCGGAGGGTCCGCCTGGGCACTAGTGCCAGGTGCAGTCACCAGCTGAGGTGGGAGAGGTGGGTCCGCTGGGACCTGCCTTCCCAAGCGTTCTAGGTTTGTGAGTAGTTATGTTAGTTTGGGTTAGTGGCATTTTATTCCATTCAGATTAGTTGTAACAGCATGCATTGGTATTCCCATCAAACAAACACCCAGATATGGACACCATTGAACAAGGGGCATATCAATATCACATGCATTATTTGAACAGCAAAACACAGTCAAACGACATGCAGGGTTGATTAATGGCAACAGGCCATCGTATTTGCAGGTATGAACAGGGCACATGCATGAACAGACATGCATATATGTTTGAACGGACAAATGTCCATGATTAATGAAATGTTCACATACCATTATTTAGTGGATGTTGTTATATGGAATTACAGGGTTGGGTGGGGATAGAAAGTGATGACACATTCATATGTTAAACATTAATTCACATTTATCATAGATACACAATTAAGTTGAGGCTGATGTTTCAAAATAATCTTTATTTGACTGTCATGCTACACCTGTTACACATACATCACTATCCTACTTATTTTGAATTTGATCAGATACATCATCCTGCTACACTTTGATGACAGGACAGGGGACAACTATGGCTGTTTAGTCTGTCAGATAATCATTCATTCTATCTGCAAATTGTTTACTGTTATCACCATATACAGATTTTGAGCTAGACATTCAGATTCAGACACACTGAAATCAGTTTGGGATGTTAATTTGTACTTCCCACATGCATTTAGTTCTGTAAAAACACACTGAGGCTTATATATTCAGGGGTTATTACTAGTTTATTTATTCATACATGAGCATTTCTGTCACTCTCATACATTCTGCAACTTCACAGTTCAGGTTGGTACTTCCAGGCTTTGTTCACATATTAGACCTGTGGTGATTCAAACACTTTCCAACAGCCTCACTTCTGTCATGATTCAGCATTTCAACAGGGGATATATCTGACATGTGACTACCTCAGATTCTGAAGCTGTACTCTTGAGTCTATACTGCAGGTTACAGTATATTTAATTAATGATGGGACATCTGTATTACGGCACTGTTTAATCCTATCAATTATATTTCCAGTTACACTTGCATACTGATGAACTTGTTGCAGCCATACCTGCAGACGTTCAATTCCTGCTTGCACATTATATTACTTTTAATCAATACACTGCACTGTTCTGATACATGGTACATAATAATATTTATTTACAAGTACTGGGTGGGGTTACTAACCTGCATGGTGGCGCAGCCGCACCAGCCTTCTGGCGTGCATCTCGACATTCGCAGAGCGGACACCTGCAGCTGTAATACAAAGGGAATAATATTGGACTACACATCTCCATGGTATCAGCTGGTTGAAATCCTTACATACATGGGTAAAATGTGACTTACTCAGTAGTGGGGCGTTGGGCATTTGCCGGGCCTCCTGGATCCAACGGTTCAATTGGTCCTGCTTATGCCTCTCCAGGTCCGCATGGTGGTGACGGACCTGCTCACCAGTGCGTGGAATGCCAGTAGCACTGGTCAGCTCACGAGCCAACTGGTCCCACGCCTCAGCCCTATATACTCCCCATGAGACCTGGCCCTGCATGAGTTGGGCCTCGTGATTATGGACAAGGAGCCAGACCATGTATCTGGACTCCTCAACGCCCAACGCTGTGCTCGAAAGCAACGCCCTCACCTACTCCACTCATGCTGACTGCAAGTCTGTTCTACAATCAGTTATGCTGTGTATTCCCGCCTATGGGGCTTATATATGCCGCTTTTCCGCACATTTCTCTGATTGGCCGTTTTGGAATTGTATCTACTTCACTGAAAATGCTTTCTCATGCTCCATTCTGGGTTTTATCCCATATATATGCTATTTCTGCTTTTCTAGGTATTGCTGTCATGGCTTGGTGGTTTAGTTCCTTGACTCTAGTGCATGGTATCCTGTGTTCGAATCTGGCAACTGCTTTTTGCTTTTCCTGACAGAAATGAGTTGAAGACCTGTCAATCAAACATGCCAAAAGCACTTTTAAGCACTTTAAACCTGTTCTGCGCGTTTGCGCTGAGGTAACGATGCGCACTGGCAGTTAGCCTGTGGGAGCGCAAACGGTGTGCGCTGGGATACATCTTAATTGGCTAGTGACACACATGTTCAGCTAATTGCACACAGTTTCAGCCTGTTTATCCGCTGCTTGGCAACGGGCACGCAGTTTGCAGCTTTTAAACACTACTCGCTACGGGCACTCTGTCTCACGGCAGCTTAGCTATCAGTACATTTCTGACTATTTTTATTCTTATGTTACTTCAAAATATATGCTCTGTTTCATTCCATTTTACAAAAGGGAATACATTTACATTTGTACAATACTGTCTGGGGCTTTTAGTGCTTATTTACAAAAATAAATAAAAGGTTGTTGTAGGGGCTCGAACCCTGCTTGCCTACACATAGGGCGGGTACTCTACCACTAAGCTATTATTTCTTGGCTTACTTTGCATATTTAGTTCTTATATCCTTTTCCCTGACTGCTAACTGTGATTGCGCTTAGTAGCACACCCGCACACAGTAGCAAACATTTACGGGTTTAACAAAAAAAAAGGTTTTCATTTACTTTTATGACATCTCTTCACTTTATACACTGATGGCCAGTCGGGGCATGTGTTGTATAGTGTGTTTATTCACATTTTCATGGCCTTTCTCGTGGCTGTTTACTTTCAGCCATTCTAGTTTTCCGGGGGCGTGTCCACTTGCAGAGCTTAGCCTACAGACACGCCCCCTACTCTCTTACACGGACCGTGTAAGAGTTACTGGTGTGATTCAGCATGCCTCATGCACCTCATGCATATGCATGACATGCTGACATCACACGGTTTAACTGCAGCCTCCGTGTAAGAGTTATAACTCTTACACGGAGGCTTCCTGAATCTGGCCCAAAGTATTGCAAGCAAATACAAAAGACACGTAACATTTTAGTACATACGCAATGCCAAGGAATAGCTTTACAACAGACAATTAGGTTGTACATATTAAACAGCCATCAGAGTAAGTAAACAAGTACAGCATTATTTACTCTGCTAAACCCTATGAATAAGACAAACCAATGTTACATGAAAAACTTTCACAGTCAGGATTGTGCGTTTATAAATGCATGCATGTATCTTTGCATAATACATGTATAATACTCAGAGGAAGTAGGGGGAGAGCTGGAACAAGTATGAAGACATTGCACCATTAGTGGGATGTACTGCAAGATGAGTAAGGCCTACCAGTGTCTTTATATACCTTTTAAGATTTTTTTGATGTAAAATAGTCCCTCCATCTAATGTTTCAATCTTGCTGTAGTATATGTAATCATTGCTGGAGGAAGTATTTTACATCTGTAATACATGGTATGTGAGTATTAAAAGTATATATATATATATATATATATATATATATATATATATATATATATATATATATATATATATACACACACACACCCAAACACACACACACACCCACACAGGATCTAACACATGCATTTAAAAACACATGCATGCATGCAGATACACTCACACATACACAAACACACACACACACACACACACACACACACACACACACACACACACACACACACACACACATGCTAAGCAGTTACAACTACTTTGTTGAGTGAATACAGATCTCTCACTGTGGCCCAATGAGTAAAACAATCCTAGAATGCAAGGCTCTGCAACTCCCTCCCCATGCCTCTTAACTGTCCCTGATTTTACCATCTTGCCCTGTTCTGTCCTTTTTATAATGTCTGATGTGCTGTCGGACATTAGTTTCATACTTTTTAATTGTTTAGATAATGCATGTGTTGGACTGCCTGTTGTATCAAAAGATGATATCATATAAACCAGCTCATTCTGATTATGTAGGGTCAGACTATTAAAATATAGAGGAGCAGTATGGCAGAGATGGGGACGCCAAGCACATTAGCATTACAGAGGGTGAGGCAGTGAAGTTTAAGGAGGGCAGAGAGCAGCTCGTTTGCACACTGAGAAGCACCCACTCCTCAAGCTTGGTCATAGGCAGTCTTAATAGGACTCTACACTCCTAGCGCATCCAAGCTAACCAGGTGTAAACCTCTTCAATACTCTCCCCTTGTAGAACACATAATAAGGATTTGTAGCCATGGACATGCATTTCTTCACTATCTCTGAGCTAAGCTGATGGATTTTGATGTCCTGAGGCAATGCAGCAATTGCCTCATACATATTGACAACTACTTAATTCTTCAACAAATAGATATGGTGTGTGAGAGATGTATACAATGTCACTTGTGCAATGTTCTCAGATACAAGCACCTGTGATACCAAACAGGTTATCAGTAACACACTCACTTCACATAAGGACCAGACACATAGCTCCACATATGCTAAGGCTCTTAAATGTAATTTCCTGAAACCACAAAAACCTCTTAGACTCTACACTCTAAAAAAGTCTCCTCAGCAACCTAGTACTTAGCAAAAAAAAAAAACATCAAACAAGACACATACTGCCATGTCCCACTGTGTCTCAACTTCTAAGTGCATAAGGTATTCCACCACCCAAGTCAACATTTTGGTCACAGAAGACTCCATTGTGAGACATACAGATGTTCCACTCCAGTAAAGAATAGTCATGGTCAACTGTCTATTAGGGGCCAGAATCCACTACATCACACATGCACTCAGGTCATTGGATCACAAGTACCAGTATGGCTATGTTATAGTCCATGTAGCTGTAAACAACCTGAGACACACCCCTCTGAACTATATGAAGAGAGACATAGTAGAGCTCTTGGATTATTTGTTCCTGACTGGTATGAGCCTAGAAGTGAGCAGCATTCTACCTTCTCTAAGTATGATGCCACAATATGACAGAAGATGATTGACTTTAATAACTGGGTTAGTTTTTGGTGTCACTCCAAGGGGAGTACAATGTCTGTCAGCATGGGAGGCTATGGTCATCAGACCATACTTTCTTGTGAGGGATGGTCTGCACCTGTCCCCTCAAAGCTTTTGAATATTGGCTAAAACATTGTCATCCCCACTGTGCCTTTTTCAGGCAATGCCAAACTGACAAAACTTGCAACATAGTAATACCAGCCATAGAAAATCCAAAGGTGTTACTGCTCAATGCCAGGAGCCTAAACAAAAAACTTAACTCCATCCAAGCTCTCCTCCCCTTGGAGAATGAAAATATTTGTGAAGTTCCTCAGACATGGTTTAAAACAGTGGAGAGAACCCTGGCAGTGCAGGGCTGCAATGCCTTTCACGCATTTAGACCAGCTACTGCATAGGCAGAGAGACTAAGGGGAGAGTTGTCTTGATTTACATTAAAAACAATTATACCTCAAGGCTGGTCAAACAGTATGATGAACTTGAGCTTCTCCATGCCCAAACCACACAGGCAAACCTCATATCATATCCTTGCAAGCTATAGGCCCCCTTGTATGAGACAGAAACTCATAACAGTTATTTAATTGTACTGAAGTCACTCACTATCCAACTTGATACCAATTTCATGGATGACTTTATCTACCCCACAATAAAATGAGAATCATCCATGACCCTAAATGCACAGGCCCAGAGATTTCTGAACTTTGTCAACACAAACACCCTGGATTGGGTAGATCATACTCCCACTAAGCAAGAACAAGCTGGATTTGGTCCTCACCAGCATTTGGAGAATGCAGCACCCCCCCTAGTGTAATATCCTTTCTTGTGAGGTTGGACCATAAACCTGATTAATTTAAAATAAAAACAAAACCAGGGACTCTGCCAACTCTGGACAATTTAGGAGCTATTCTAATGCAAATTTCCTACTACTTAGTGATAACCTGGCAGAATTGCAAGCACCCCCCCCCCAACCCATGCTCTGAGAACACTGCTACCTTTGTGGAATTATTCACAGAGAGCCTGTACAATCATGTCAGTAGATGCAGAGACAGCTCTGCCTAAAAGGAATAAACACAAAACAAACATGAAGAACAAACTACCCTGGTGTGATCCCAATATAAATAGATAGTACAACAAAAGGAACAATGATATGGCAAAAATAAGGAAGTACAAAGCCCAGAAGGATAAAATATCTCTTATTAATCTAAACAAGCAACTCACTGTTAATGGAACCACCTACAGTAAGAAAAAAAGATATAGGAAATCTATTGGCCAACAAATTCAGCCCTGATTTTAACCCCCCTCCCCAGCCACCCCTGTGAACATACCATTGAATATACCCCCCACAATCCTTGAGCACAGGTCCATGATGCACTTGATGCACATATCAAAGCCTACCGCATCAGTGGGCTTTGATATTATCGCTGGATGCCTCAGGCTTGCTAGCACAGTGGTTAAAGAGCTGATTTTGTAGACTGGAGATCATGAGTTTGAATCTCAGGTAGCTCTTGCTTGAAAAGGATGTGCTTCGGCTGTTGTAACACCCACAGTCAGATAGGTTTAACCTCTATACCCCTTTAAGTGCAATCTGGATAACTGGATGGGAAATAGAAACTACACCCCTGGGATTCCACCCATGTCCCTGCTGGACAGGGGCATCAGGTGCTGATTTGTCTCTGCATGGGCTAAGCTCTTGGCTTGGCTTATAAGGGCCTCAGGGCCAATAGCCTAGTAACTTCCTATAATCCTAAATAGTACGAAGAATGACCTATTGGTGCCACTAATCATAGGCTCCAGACAGGCGTTGTACCATGCAAATGAAGAACTTCAATGGTCATCCCTCTGCACAAGGATAAGCCATTTACAGACTTCAGAAAATACAGACCCATAAGCCTGACTAGTCTCATATGGAAAGCCATGGAAAGCATTATCATGGAAATGATTAACTGTGACATAGGAAATCTTCAGACATTCCCTTGGATTTACTATTCCTCCTTGCAGGACTAGCTTAGTCCTGCACGGAGGTGGCCATTTAGGAGCAGGACGACAGCGCGCCATGCATAGTAATGAGGCGTGCTGCCTGAGCTCCTAATCTTACATGGAGTGTGTAAGAGTGCAGGGGGCGTATCTGAGAGCAGAGCTCTCAGAATATACACACCCCTGCAATGAAGAACAGCAGAAAGGGGTAATAAATGAGCGAGACTGCTCATAGTTGTCTGCATATCCCCACCAACATTCCCTCTCGTGTACAACAGCAAGTAATCACCAATAAAACAAACAAACCCTTAATTTTTTAAATTTTAAAATCCGATTAAAGCTAACCGTAGATGCACGGGTGTGCCCATCGCTTAGCTACGGTTAATGTAGCTTAAATGGCTGAAGAGGATAACAAGGAAGATATATGCAAATGAAGCAGCATAGCAATAGTGTAGTGGGCAGAGCATTCGCCTTACAAGCAGGCATTCCCAATTCGAGTCCCACTGCAGCACATTCCATTTTCCATGGCAAAGCACGTTATGACTAACATTTATGTTGCATAATTCACTAAATAACATATATTTATGAACTGGAGTACTGCAGTAAATGCACATGTGAGGTGTCAGTGTCATAATGAATAACACACTAGTAAGCAGGTTTAAGCACCAATAAGCAGTATGTGGGTTTAAGCCATTTTTGCACGGGCGTAAGCAATGTGCACACAGGTTAAGCAATCCTGAAACTAACTCTCTGTAAGCATATGTAACCGAAGGTTAGCATTGCTTACCCTCACGCCAACCCGCGCAAACCTGCTTACAACTGCTCAAAAGTGCCTTAATCACTCTGTATCCAACGGCCCTTGTTCTTCCCAGCAACAAAATAAACAACCATGCAGGTCTCAAACTCAGGACCCTATACACCACAGTCACAGCAGTTAACCACCAAGCCATTACAGAAGTACAGAAGAATGAGACATCAGCAAACAAGTCTTCACCATAGTAAAACCAAACTGAACCTGTGAAAGCAATCAGTATACAGCCATATGTGCCTTAACTCATTACATAACATAAATATGTGAACTGGAGTAAAGCAGTAAGCCCAGGGATTAGGTGTAATTGTAATAGAGTGTTGAAGTCCCCAATAAAACACAAGGACCCCATACAGTGTATGTACACATGAATCATGGATACCAGGCATACATACAAGGTGTAATGAATAATAACTCAATTTCAAAAAGGAATTCTAATGCAAGGTCTAATGTAAGCAACGCTAAGCATTCCAGCTTAGGAGGTGTAAGCAATGTGCAGGCCATCTAACTCAATGTGCCCAGTGTTATACCCCTTTAAACAATGCCAACCCTAGGTAAGCAGGTTTGCCCATAGCCTAGCCTTTTCAAAACCGGCCAATCACAGAAATGTGCGGGAAATTGTCCCTACTGAAACCCAAGAGGTGGGAATACATCTCATAACTGGTTGTAGCTTCCCCTTACAGGCACAATGGCAGTAGGGGAGAAGGTGTGCACTTTTGGGCACAGCGCTAGTGCATCCAGGAGTCCATAGTCATGGCAGGACTCCTTGTCAAAGACCATGATCAGCGACTGCTGCAGGGCCAGTACCAGGGCTCCCAATATAAGGCAGAGGCCTGGGACCATCTCGCCTGTGACCTCACCAGTGCCACTGGCATAGCCCGAACTGGTGAGCAGGTCAGGTATCACTATGCCGACCTGAAGCAGCATAAGGGGGACCTCTTGAAGGAGTGGATCCAAGAGGCTAGAGTGGTAGGGGATGTTCCAGTTGTGTGTAAGTATCACCCCACTATGTGTGTAATAATTGCCAGCTCAGGTATATCATGGATAGGTATGGCTAAATATTCCTCTTATGTCCCCCACAGCTGCAATGGAGCAGGCCATGAACCAGGAGGCCCATGTCAATCACCTGGCAAGGTTGCGATGCGAGGCAGGTCAGTAATGCTCATGCATTTACTGTCATAGGAAATAAAACTAAAAGTAGTAGTAAATGAATTGCCTGTATAAAACCTGTATTGTTCAAGGCAAGTACTGCATACACTAGAGAATATGGCAGGAAGAGTCTCATATCGTTTGTATGTCAATAAAAGTGTAATAGCCTGACAATAAAGGTCTAACTGCTGGACTGCATGTGTATACTCTGTTATCATATGGTAATGTAGATTTGCAATCATGTAATAGTACTGTTGTATTAAGCACTGTTACCCACACCATGCACCATAAATTGAATGTGTAGGAATGCCTGTATATGACAGGTGTAATCCCCAAAGGCCATTTAGTACAACTGAGAGACACATAGACAGTAAAAAGGGAAAATGCAGACAACAAAGCCCGAATAGCACATGCAACTGAGATGTGAACTGTTTTTTTTAGCACACACAGCCATGGGTCGAATCCTGCCAGTGGTAGTACTCTGCATACAAAATCATACCCTACAACTGTACAGATATGTCCAGAATGTCCAGTAAAGTGGCCATATGTGTTGCCTATCAACCTGTCCCCTGGGGAATCAGTGGGATGATCCCAGACGTATAGGCAGCAAACAGGAAATACAACTGATTGATACACATCTATGAGAACAAAGCTGGCACACTAATAACTCCCCAATACCTTATGAGACTAAGAAGCCACGTATGTCCCATCTACACCCCAACTTGTCAAGCTGTGGTCAGAGTGTGTACTGTAACAGTGTGAGATGTATGTGCGTAATAGTAATGTGGAATCTGGTGCTGTGTTTGGGAACATTCAGGTAGTGCTAATAAACATTTCTCCCACAGGTCTGTCAGATACCAACACTGTACCCAGAAATACAAGAATGATATCCAGTACTGGTATTGTTTACATTGGCATTGTATTGCAGTGCGACTGAGGCAGTTACTCTGAATAATGAGGTATTACACATCACTGTCACCCACACTGTCCTACAACATATAGCTGTCTAGGAAATCTGTATAAGAGTGTTGTAATACAAGGTCAGAATGCAAAAGCACAGGGGATTAATAAGACAGAAAGCAGATAGGAGATATACAGCAATATCTATATAGCAGACACAATTGTGATGGACAGTGTGTTTAAGTTGTACCAGACACAGCTATGGTCTGAATCCTGGGAGTGAAAGAAGGCTGCATACAGAATCATACCCCACAACTGTACAGATGAGGCCAGAATGTTCCGTATATGGGCCCATATCTGCTGCCTGTCCCCCTGGTAAGTCTGTGGGGTGATCCCAGATATTTAGCCAGCAAACAGGGAATACAGGTGATTGTCAAACATCTATGAGAATAAACCTGTCACTGTAGCAACCCCTGAAACTGTAAGGAGAGTAATAAGCCAAGTATGTCCTATCTACACCCCCATGTTGTCAAGCTGTGACCAGAGTGTGTACAGTAACAGAGTGAGATGTATGTGCATAACACTAATGTGTAATCTGGAAATTTCTGTGGCAACAGTCAGGTAGTGCTAACAAACATTGCTCCCACAGGTACGTCGGATATGAACACTGTGCAGAGAAATAAAGACCATAATAACCTGTACTGGTACTGTTCACTCTGGTATTGTAGGGAATTGTGAGTGTTGCAGTTTCTCTGAATAATAAAGTATCACTGATCACTGTCACCCACACTGTGCTACATAATACAACTGTGTAGGAAAGCATGTACTTGTGTGTGTCAGGTCACTAAAGGTTGAAGAGTGCAATATTCTAGATATGTCCCAGCACACCTGCATGTGGTCAACACATGGCCAAAGTCTGTGCAGAAAGAGTTGGATAGCTATGTGCACAACATCAACCCAAAATCTGGGAGTATGTGTAAAAACCATTAGTTAGTGTTAACAAACATTCCCTCCACAGATATACTAGGTAAGAGGTGTATACTGCAGGTAAAACCAGTTCATGTATAATGATGATGACAGCCATATCACTGTCCAAACTAAGGCTCTTGGGTAGTGTAGTAAGACTTGTAAGGTACAGATAACAGCACTGACTAGGAGAGTAATGTGGGCTACAGGAATATACTAGTTGTTAACTGACATCTCCCCCCACCATATCTCCAACAATAATCAACATACCCATCCCAACTGGTATGTAATGACACCTATGTTCTGATAATGTCCAATTGTTTGATAAATATATTAATTGCTCCCATGCATGTGCTATAATGAAATAGTCCAACATTGGTGGCATGGAGCCATCAATGTACTTGCATGCTGTTCTTATTACCACTGTGGTCCCAAATATGCATGTGTTCTGTTTGCTATGCAACTGTTCCGTATCTGGTGTCTGAGCTAATGGGAATATCTATGCATGCTGTTATATCTAACCCTGGAATGTGTTGACTATTACTAATCCATATATGATGATAAAAGATAAATAAAAGAGCTGCACCAGAATCCAAGAAAGTAGATTTATATAGCGGTTTTGTTTTTCATTGAAAACTTCTTCAGAATACAAATACATCAAAAACACTGACCCTACTTATACTTCTCCGCTTAATTAACTTAATTAGAAAAATCTTGTACCAATAATTAATTAACTAAAGGGTACATACCTCTTAAAAATGCACTCATCTCGTGTTCATATATGATGACGAAATCTAAACACTATAGCACGTTTGGGAAGGCCGGTCCCAGCGGATCAACCTGTCCCACCTCAGCTGGCCATGGCACCAGGCACCAGCATGTCTGGGGCCCAACCTGGGACCTCCCTGTCCGTTGGTCCTGCCCCACCTTTGGGTGGAACCATGTCAGGGGGATGGGGCTCACCCTCCCAGGGAGAGGGTGCAGACAGGAACCTGTCACCCATCGCCAGGTCAGGGTCATGGTGCATAGAGAGCTCAACCAGCAGCTTGGTGATCATCTACGCCAGTTCAAGGGCCATGTGTCGCAACTACAGCATCAGTCTAGCTGTGCGACTCAGCCCCCAGCACAACCACCACTAGGGCTGTGAAGGTGCAGTGGTGACTGCCCATGGGTGGAGACCTCAGTCCCACTGTTTCCACTAGGGGGCTCATGGGCATCCAATTTCCCAACACCCCTCCCCATCAAGGTGTTTACCCCCACATGTGTCATATACCACCCCTGTATGCATCTTGTTTGCCTTGTCTGTTAACCTACCCAACCTACCTCCCCAAATATACCTACTACCCCACCCCAAAATCCCACTCTCACCTGAAAAAAAGGGCAATCTGTTCCCAAAAAAAAATCTCGCCCCATACATAGCTGTCCATTTCGCACATGTGTCCACTGGACACATGTAATCTGGTCTAATTGGCATCACAACTTATTATTGTTGTCCTCACCCCTCTCCCAGGGGTTTGAGTGTTCAAATCTACCTCCAAATTCAGTGTATATGCACAGCAGTTGCTGTAGTAGAAATGGGCAGCTATGGACCTTTCCCAGACCCTTCCTGCACATCCCTAGCTATTTTCCCTACTGTCTTACCCTCTTTGTGCCCCTTTTTCACCACTTTCCTATCAACCCTTTTTTTTTTTTTTTAAAGAAATTAGAGTGGGGGTAAGTGGGAGTAAGCACTTTTAAGCAGTAGTAAGTGGGTTTCAGATTGTTTGCATGGGGGTAAGCAATGCCTACACTGGCTAAGCATTGTAGAGGCTAACTGAGTATAAGAAACTGTAACTGGAAGTTAGCAGTGCTTATCTCCGTGCAAGCCCGCGCAAACCCTTCCTGCACATCTCTAGCTATTTCCCCTACTGTCTTACCCTCTGTGTTCCCCTTTTTCACCACTTTCCTATCAACCCTTTTTTCTTTTCTTTTAAAGAAATTAGTGCGGGGGTAAGCAGGAGTAAGCACTTTTAAGCAGTAGTAAGTGGGTTTCAGCCTGTTTGCATGGGGGTAAGCAATGCCTACAGTGGTTAAGCAATGTAGAGGCTAACTGAGTATAAGAAACTGTAACCGGAAGTTAGCAGTGCTTATCTCCGTGCAAGCCCGTGCAAACCCGCGCAAACCCGCTTACAACTGCTCAAAAGGGCCTTAATCACTCTGTATCCAACGCCTCTTGTTCTGCCCAGCAACAAAATAAACTGCCTTTGCAAGGCTCAAACCCAGGATGCTGCACACCATAGCCAAAGTGATTTACCACTAAGCCATGTTAGATACACATAACCCTGATGTTTTCACAAACATATCCTCCAGCCCAGTCATTCAACAGTACAGGAAATGTATTTCAACATGTAGATGTATGTGTGTGTGTGTGTGTGTGTGTGTGTATGTGTGTGTGTGTGTGTGTGTGTGTGTGTGTGTGTGTATATATATATATATATATATATATATATATATATATATATATATTAATATCTAAATAGATAAAACATATCCTATATATGTAGATATAAATATTAATATATAGAAATATATACACACACACACATATATATATATATATATATATATATATATATATATATATATATATCTATAAACATTGAAAGTTCAAATAATGTTCTGTGCCTCACCAAAGTCCAGTCAAGCGAAAAAAGTAGAAATCCAAAAAACACACAAAACCGGACACTGCTGATTATCCAAAACCTCCTTGTTTATTAAAACAACAAATAAACAAATGATGAGCGCTTTCGGGCCTCTGCCCTTCATCAGACAAAGCATCTCACATAAACTGAACATTTAAAAACACACATTATCCAATGGGAAGTCAGTAAAAAAACCGCCTATTCTTGAGGGCGGGCTTCATAGGAATGACATCATTGAGCCCAGGGCTCCTATGTGCCATGAGCTCAATAATCCATCTGGATTCAGCTAACTCTGTTAGCTGTTTGATGTCACCTCCTCTTTTGCTCAACTTCACATTTACTATTACCTTAAACTTAAAACTGTGCGTAGGGTTGGTTTCCAAATGTCTAAACAGTGCATTATGTATATCCCCATTCCTAATTGATGAGAGGTGCTGTAGAATCCTCACTTTGAACATGCTGTTAGTCTTGCCTACATAAAAACTTGTGCAGGACTGGCACTCTGCCAAATAAACCACATCAGTAGTCCTGCATGTAGCTCTCCCCTTCAAATTAAATGGTCTTCCAGTTAGTGGATGTATAAAGACATTTCTACTATCAATGTGGGCACAAGCCTTACATAGTCCACAAGGAAAAGTACCCTGTTTTGTGATGACCAAATTATCCATACTGGTCTTCATCTTATCCTTACATAGCAAGTCCTTCAGGTTCTTATTTCTTTTATACCTGAAAACAGGTATATTTCCTAAAATACTCTTTAGATTAACATCACTAGTCAAGATGTTCCAATTCCTGCGGATGAGATCACAAACATCCCTTATATTACTGCCATAAGTTAACATCAACCTAGAGTCAGCCCCATTAACCCTATTATGTTGATCACCTATATGCGTTTCAGTAGTCTTCAACCATGGTTTGTATCTATTCCTTCTATAGCCTTTGCTAATTTTCACTACATTATCCACCATGTTGCTATCATAACCCCTGGTGTAAAAACAATCCTTCAAGACGTCCACTTCCTTTTCAAAATGTGTGTCATCATTACTGATCCTAGAAATCCTAGCTACTTGCCCCTGCACAATATTCGGAAAAATATAGCGAGGGTGCATACTATCGAAAGAAAGCATAGTATTCTTCCAACAGTCTTTTCTGTATGAGCAAGATGAAAATCCTTCCTTGGTCAACTGAACCCTGACATCCAGAAAATCAACCTGTGTATGTGAACTATTGACCGTGAACCTCAAGAATGTTGTGGTGGTATGTAGGTATGATACAAAATCAGCTAACGTACTGTTCTCCCCATTCCAGAGAATAAAAATA